>NW_010170031.1:0-6103 GCF_000695765.1 Mesitornis unicolor
ATTAATTCTATTTAGCTCAAACCAGGACATGGTTAAATGAAATTTTACATTCATAGAGTAAGGTGTTGTAATACAGACTACAGTATATATAAAAACCCATGTGTAACCTGTGTGCATTCTGATGGTCTGTTCTTGCAAAGTGTACAACAGAAAGTGTTAGTACATGTAATAGCTTAGTATTTTCTATTTTCTGCACATAATAGAAACTTTAATGTTGCATGACAGCTGAGCTTTCTTGCAGGTATGTATTTTTAAGAATGAGATATGCTCTCTGCTCCTTTGTCCCTTACTTTGAATTGGTCCCAAATTCAACTTCTCTTCAGGAATAGGAACTAATTACTATGGTGATATGTTTTCAGTTTCCTGAGCATCTGTCTGGTTCTCTTAAAATATCCCAAAGGTATTTATCACTTCCAGATCTTGCATCATTTTCTCTGTTCCTGGCAGGACTTTCTTTAAAACTTAGCCTCTAAACACTACTTGGTAATGTTTCATGAGTTTTTCATTCACTCTTTGGCATGTAAAGACCTTAATTATATCCCTATGAACTTCTGGCATAGATCCAGATTCTGAGAAAAGAATCAGCAGCAACATCACTTAAACAAAAACTCTAATTCAGGAGCAGCAGTATGAGAAATGATTACTACCTTTCACCTAGTAATTCTCTATGAAGACACCATAGTGAGACGGATTCTGTTCACGGTTATGGGATTGCAGCCCTAATGAAAAGGGAATTTGATCTAACAGTTTTCTCAACTTGTGTATATGACAATAAAGTAATAATTAGATAAAGAATATAACAGTGAGCTTAAAATATGTTGTGCAAGGGCCTGATAAGGCATACATTTTGTGCATACATCTAAACGAATGAGTTTTTACTGGCTCCTGTGTGCATATGCAGGAAAAGTGAGATGATCTTGTGATACCAGGGTTTATGAGTAAAATTATATTAGTTGAGCACATGGGGTTCTGTTCAGACTTAATTTATATAAGCATCTGAAAAAATTATAGACTTATAAAGGGAGATGAAAATGTAGAAATGTGGGTCTTTTATTGGCTCTGTGGATCAGTGCTCACTTTGAAGGAAGAGAATTCTACGCATTTTTAAGTGGTATGAGCTACAATGATTCTGCTTAAGTGACTTTAGGTAGGTCCACCTACCTACCTTGAGCTGCAGGGACACAACCTGTGTCACCATATTCTTCACTATGGGCTGCAGAGGAATCTCTGTGCCAGCACATGGAGCACCTACTCCTACTCCTCCTCCTCCTCCTTCTTCACTGACCTTGATGTCTGCAGAGCTGCTTCATTTTTTCTCACTCCTAACAACTGTTTTGCAGTGGTTTTTACCCTTTCTTAAATAAGTTATCACAGAGCCACTACGAACATCACTGATGGCCCCAGCTTTGCCAGTGTCAGGTCATTAGAGCTGACTGGAACTGCCTTTTTCTGACATAAGGACAGCTTCTGGCATCTTCTCACAGAAGTCACCTCTGCAGTCCCAACACTAACAAAACCTTGGCAAATGAATTTAAGTATTTTACTTATGCAGTTTTCAAGAAATCAGAGAGAAGACTTCGCTAATGCCAGCTATGTTCTGTGAATTGTCTGTGAGAATAGAGTGATGTAAAAATCAGTTCCATGTAATTATTTTTCATCTGCAAGTCTACTTTTAGCTCAGTAGGAAGTAAACAAGTATCACACCATCATACTGTGAATTATGGATTTTCATTGTCCTGGTTTGAGCTAAACATATCTAATTCCTCAGTGATTTTACTTTTCAGTGAAGTCTCTTCTCAGTGACTGTACTTTCTGAAACTAATGGTACGTTTTTCCAGACAATACCTACTTCTAGGACTGGTAAGCTTGATGTTTATAATTACTACCAGAATGGAATGCAGATATAGCCCTTGCTTATACTTGCTTACACAGAGACTAGAGACACTGTCACATTATAGGTACCCTATTGAGGTGTCTTAAGTAGATGTGTTGCACCTGCAGGGAGGAGCAGACTGGACAAATGACCAAAAAATGACCAACAAGGAAATCTATCCCATATATGACATACGTGGCATAAAGCTGAAGGATCACAAGGGTCGTCTCTTTTCTGCCATGGCTGTATCTAAGCAGAACTCTGTCAGCTCGTCTGCCTTTGATCCCAGTCCGTGCATTCCTGAAACCAGTTCCTGAATCCAGCTCCCACCTGCTGCTGAGTCTGGTCTGGGACTTTTCCAGTGTCCTGCTCCAGAGTTTTCCAGTGCCTCTGGTGATGTAATTGTTGTTTGGAGGGTTCAGGGAAAGGAACAGAGTACAATGTCCATTTGCTAGGAAT
The DNA here is from genome assembly GCF_000695765.1 of Mesitornis unicolor. Lineage (NCBI taxonomy): Eukaryota > Metazoa > Chordata > Aves > Mesitornithiformes > Mesitornithidae > Mesitornis > Mesitornis unicolor. Next base: position 2,333 of record NW_010170031.1, read on the forward strand.
AATTTGTTTCTTCAAGGAGAAATTCTTAAAAGCACTCAGATCGTCTCATAACAGTCAACAAATTAATAGAAAGTGAGACTCACCGTTGTTGAAGGAAAAGTAGAGCACCATTCAATATGCTGAATTCCTAGATTTTTTTAATGACTGTGACTGCTGTGTGAATATCATACAAAATGACATCAAATTTTTATCACTGCATATTAATGATAACTTGTAATCACAGATATAGAAAATAAAACCAACCATATTTTAGTAGTCCATTAAATTTGAGTGAATATTTTACTGAAGATGATATACAAAATAAATACCTCAAAAATATGTTTATTACATATTTTCTGAAATTCTATTTTATTGTATACATTTAATTATTCCACTCTTTCAGCAGTTCGAAAGGACCCATTGATGTTTTAATATCTGCAAAAAGAGATGCTTCTACCTGAGATATTTTCTAATGTCTTTTCACAGTCAATTAAGAAAAAAAATAAACAAAGTTTTTTAGGGCATATATGACTTATTTTAAACCTTTTCCTTAGAACAAGATTTATTTTTAAATTCCAGATATCTAAAATTGTCAAATTATATTTAATCTATAAAAGTATTTAATCTACAATTTCTAGCATGCAAAATTTCAAATATATGCCTGTTTAAATTAAAAAAAAACAACCCTACCAAAAGAACCCAAAACCCAACCAAACAACAAAATAAAAATGAACATATGTGTTTCCCCAAAAATGTAAAATCCAGTCATTTAAGGAGTGTCAATACTCTTTTAAAGAAAGTTAGAACCATATCTTTTAGACACAGAAGACTCGTTTCAACAGATTCTGCTGGGGGACTAATCAGCCGTTAACTTAGTAAGCGGAAGAGTTAAGTGTTTGTTGGATGTGGAAGAGGCTTTTACCCTGAAAAGAGTTTATGACAGTAATTTTGTGTCTTACTCCCATTAGAATTCATGAGCTTAAGTGGATAGTTGAAAAGACTAGGATGTCTAAGAACAGCATAAACTGAAGCCAGTAAACTCCAGAATATATCCTAGCTGTTAGAAAACTATAAGGAAAGTGACAGGTACTCTTAAAATAGAAATTAAAATTAGGTGATTAAGATTTCATTAAAAAGATACCTAGCTCAATTCTGATTCATGACTGTGCAATCTCATCAGGTTATATTCTTCACTCTGATAAGACATCAACTGCCATATTTTTTTAGCTGGAAGTACAGTAGACATGTTGATGAAGTTAAATCAAAGGAGTATTTAAAAGGAAAAACAACTCTATTGTAAGTAACATGTTAACCCAAAAGCACATTAACTATGGCAAAATCAATGGATCATGACTGACAGATTTAATTTTGTGAGAGTTTTAATAGATAAAGTATGCTCTGAAAATGGAAGGGGACTTTTCAAGACATTGACATTCATTTGAATAGTCAAGTTGTAGACCATGAGAGAGGGAGCCACAGGAATGGGTCTGCTTCACAAAATGAGTGTGAATCCGGCACAGGCCATGCCATCTGTCACAGAATCGCACCAAAATGGCTACACACACACAATTAATGAACTCAAACAAGCTTTAATCTGCAACTGAAATGAAGCAGACAAAACTTCATTCACCAAAACAACCTCCCACTGACATTTAACAAATACAGGTTCGATATGCTGGTTGGGAATATTACCAGACACAGCTGAGTTAAGAATTCTTAAGTTTTTGGCGAAACGATCCAAAATGTGCACTCACTTACTCACTCACCAAAAGGGGAGGGCTCTCAATCTCGAGAAGTTACCTTAAGTGGCATCCCAACTCAAGGGGAGAGTCCCTGACTGCAGACCCGCTGCTCCGAGGAGGACCGACTCAAATGAGTCCTCCGACGAGGCCCCATTTATACCCTGGTCGAATCTGATCTGTGGTCAATACATGGTTGTGTCACCCCCTACTGGCTGAGGACCCCAACTTTCCCGCCTTTGACCCCCACTGTGTGGACCAGACATGAGCTGTGAGGGCAGGGAGGCAGTTCTGGCGCCACCAGGGCCAGAAACTTTAGCACTGTCTTTGTTGGGTTTTTCTCAGGTCTTCAATAGGGTGGGTGCATCTGCCACACCATCACCAACAGGTTGCAGTCCCACAGGGATATAGACAGAACAGCTGACCCAAATTGACCAAAAGGGTATTTCATACCATATGACATCTGCTCTGCAATAAAACCTAAGACAAGGAAGGGGAGCTTTTATTATTACCATGTTTGCTTTACAGTGCAACCGCTATGAGAACTGAAGCCCTGCTTCCTAAGGAAGTGATGGGACATCACCTGCTGATGAGAAGTAGAGAATAAATCTTTTCTTGTCCTTTGCTTCCACATGCAGCCTTTGCTTTTTCTTTATTAAACTGCCTTTTTCTTGACCCATGAGTCTTTTTTCCATCTTATTTACTTCTCACCCTGTCCTGCTGAGAAGGGGATAAAGCAGCTTGGTGGGCACCTGGTATCCAGCTGAAGTCAACCGACCACATTTACTCATACATTCTTCTGAGCAAAAGCTAGACTTATCTATGAATGCATGACCTAACAATTAGGGTAGAATAATTCTTACACTTTTTCTCTTTCCATTATGTCTGTCAAGTCAAAACTTAATTATTCATGTAAATAGAAGGAAGGAATATTTTCCAACATATGTTGGTGTTTTAACTGCAAAAATTTCTCAGAGCATTCTTGGTGTGCATTGCAAGAAAAGAAACAGAAGAGTCTGAATGTATGCTAAGTACACTTTTTAAAAATTCAGATGAACATTCATTGAGTTTGCTTTGCAAGGAATTCTCAAGAGAAGCTGATTTCAAAGCATATTGAACTCAAAATAAAAGTGTTTTGGATCAGACCCTTCTTTGTTTATAATGCATTGTTTTCCTTACTGCGAAGAAGTCACAGAGTAGACAAAGCTAGGAACTCGGAAGTCTGCTATTCACAGACAAGATTTATATCACCAGGTGTTACCAGAGAGCAGAGCCTACAGGTGAAATCTGGGACAGGTTAACACCTAATGCTATGAAAAAAATATATATAACAAACCAAGGAAGATTTTGCTTTATCTTGCTCTCTTCCTATTTTATTAAAATATGCAAATGAAGTGTCAAAAGAGTCCTAAAAAAGCTTATGCTTAGTTGCATGAATATGCACTCTTGCTTGGACAAGTGTCACATTCCGTTTTTTCAGCTGTCCATCCTAAAAACGTAAGATGGCATGCTCTCAAAATCTCAGGTTGAGATATGTTTGAATTATGAGCTCAGATTATTAGTTGAAATATTCTCTTTATCCTTTTATTTTCCAAGTCTTCATTACAAAACACTTTCCAAAAAGAAAGATTCAAACTCTGTTTTTGTCCCTGACATTCTCAAAAGTCTTCTCTGTCTCTGTGTCTCATCCCGAATTCTGAAGCTGAAGAGTAAATTGGAGAGACGTTTCCCTTAGCATCACTGGGATTTAACCAAAGTGCACATATTGATTTTGCTTTGCACTCACATCCAGAATATCTTGCAAAAGCTGTTGAGATCCCAAGAATGGGATGCAGCTGTCATGATAAGATTTTTCCTTTATATTTTTGACAAAAAGCATATATATATGTTCACAATATCCTATTTGATCTCAAGAATGAAAACCAAAGTATTCTCTTTTTACTAAAATAATAGAATGTTTTTTATAGAATTCAGCATGGATTGCTATACAGACATGCAAATGCTAATATATGGTTCTTTTCAGAAGATGTGCTGTTGCTATGACACCTCAGGG
>NW_010170031.1:6134-26847 GCF_000695765.1 Mesitornis unicolor
TTGTTCCAACCTTGAAAAAATACCTTTAATTTGCTTGCTTGTGCATATTAGTTAAATTGCATGTGGTCACTTGTCCCTAATTCTTTCTTCCTCTTCGGTACAGGAGTTCCTTGGGTGACTGGGCTGAAAGAAGGATACAAATAAATCTATTGCTTCTTGTGACTGAAAAAGGACCCATAATCCTCCACTTTTAGTGCATATATGTCACAGTTTAAGACCAGCAGGCAACTCAGAACCACTCAGCCACCCACTCACTCCTCCCTCCCTTAGTGGGATAAGGAGGTGTAAATATAACAAAAGGCTTGTGGATTGAGACAAGGACAGGGAGGTATCACTCTCCAACTATGATTATGGGCAAAACAGACTCCACTTGGGGAAATCAAAACAATTTCAAGCTTCCTATAATGAATATAAAGGATTACTTTCAAGGTAGGCACTAACTGTTGATTTACATATCAGTCCAATTCCACTAGAAAAGAATCATTGCTTCCTATTAAATAACTTTTTCAGACTTTTTTTTTAATTATAAATGTATAGGTATTAAAAGCTCATGTATTACCTATCCATGAAGGAGCTCATAGATATGTCAGTTCAGCACAAATGAATGTGCTATTTCAAGTTGCTTTTAAAAATAAATTAATAGGAAAAGGAATACATATGTATAAATATATGGGGCGAAGAGCAAATATTGTGCATAATAGGACTGAGTGAAAAAAGAGCTTCTCAGGTTTACTTCTGACAAGGAATTAGCCCAACATTTTTTACAAAAGTATAGTTCATCTTTCTATGGTACATTTTTGTGATTCCTACTTAATACAGCATGAGATTAACTTTTCATGAGCATAATCACCTGGCAACATATGCTTCATGGCCTACAGCAAAAGCAGAAAAAAAACTTTTCTACAATAATTTGTATGGTTCTAGTTATTTTCTATTACTTAGGATTTGTATAATTTTACATTAAAATTGTTTATACTTCTTCACTCAACAAAGATACATATAGCACCATCTAGAGATATAAAAGCAAATTTTTTAGATGAAGTACTATCCCAAAACCAGTGTACAAGATGACACTGCAATTTGCAATTACTGCTCAAACTATATTTGTAAATGATAGGCTCTAAGAAAATCACACATTTCTAATTGAAAGCAAATACTTGTTTAATGTTTATTCCCTGCATGACTTTTCCAGAAGTACACAGAATGAGCAGCTTCTGAGTATAATTTGCATTCTATGGCAAATTATTAAGATGAGTAGTTTACACAGTATTTAATGCCATTCTTAAAAGCCCCTCACATTGAGTAGAAATATTAAATATCCCTTAAATAATATGTACATTAAAAACAGAAAATCAGGCTGGTAAGAATTAGTATGAGGTGTTACTCCACTTATGAAAGCACTCATTTAAACACTGTTGCTAAGATATAAAAACACACAGTAAGGCACAGTGGCGTTAAAGTATTTCAGATTCCTGGAAGATTTTGGTGCTTCCATTTTCTGAAAAAAAGATGATGTGGTCAAAGACTAGCCAACTCCCACTGCAAGCAAGATTCACAGTCCTCTGATTTTGTTCGGTGAAGGAACCAATCATTTACATTTTTATAAATCATGTATATAGCTACTATAATGGTAATTTTGACTCTGTAAGAAGTCTGTTAGCTTTTATACTATAGAAAATGGACGACAGAAAAATGTAAAGATGAGAATATGGATTTTCAGGTTTTTTCTCATGTTGGCGAAGGAGCAAGCACAGATGAAATCTATTACTTTCCTTTCCTCCCTTTAACTGTTAATTTTCTTAATCTTAAATTTCTGATCTACTTGAGTTGGAACATTTCAGAACAACTCTTCACCTGAAAGAATAGTGACATTATATGAGTGTAAAATAAGCACACTGAAAGCAATAATAGACCCAAAGTATTTACAGGACAAAAATCTGTATTACAATTTAAATAATAATGAAATCTATTAAAATTATTCAATATATTGTAAGAATACTGATAAGAGGTAATGACCATATTTCTTCAAGTCTACAGCTATCTTCTGTAAGCTACAGATAAAAATGCCAGAAGAGCTGAAAAAGTGATAGCTGAAGTGTATGTGAAGGTCGGATACAGATTACTGATGTTTTAAAATGTATTACTTCAAGACTCTTCTTTTTGTACAATATGGTTGTCTCTGTAATGTGTTACTGACACAGAAACACACAGCACAACACTGGCAATCAGTGAAGAACAGTGTTCTAGAATGAAACTATCATCTTTACTTGATTACATCCAATATTACTTCAGGCTATATACTTGAAAGGAATTTACCTTCCAATACTTTAATCTTTGACCCTAATTTAATGAGATTACTGAGATTCTCAGGGATCGCTTCCAATAATTAATATGATCATGGAGTTGATTTAGCTCATGAAACATTAAAGGTAAAATACTACCTATCTAGAAGTAGATTCTCTGACTTTGTTTGAAGTAGTTAGGGACATACCTTTAAGAAAAAAAAACAGTAATATAACAACTGAATCTAGTTTTATAGGTAGTGCGTTGGTTATTCACTTAGGCTGTTCTCCTAGGTGAAAACATCACCAAAATGTGATTCAGATTTTTTTTTAAGCTGGATAGAATGAATAATATTCTACAAGAGTCGGTCAGTTTCTCTGTCTCATGTTTCCTCTGCTCTCCTCTCTCTCTCCAGGAATGTAAGTCACATATTTATGTTACACACCCTGATGAAGTCAAGTCAATTACACTTATTACCTGACTCATGATTTTTCATGACTGTTTTATCTTGCTTTTCATGAAGTCACTAAAACATGAAGTCGTGCTAGATAAACCCCCACTAGATTTAATGAAAATTATCTGATACCTGTATTACGGATATCCTCCTACAGAATCCTGAGAGTGGGTGGGAGGAAATATTCAATAGTGCCCTGAAAAAATAAATTAAGTAGAATATTAGCTCTGTACATATCTTTCATATATAAAAACTAACAAAAATAAAATATTAGCCTTATTAAAATGACTTCAAGACATGCACAGTTAAAACATCTTTAGATTTGATTTTAAGGTGAATTTTAAATAGAGGGAAAAAAGTAATCTTGGGATAGTACTATTTCTTTAAAAAAAATGCAAGCTAAAAACCACTGAAATATGGACTGTAGAGCTCAGAGGTTGTTCAAATGCAGTAAACATTAGTAAGTCTAATTAAAGGGTGCAAAACGTGTTTTTTCTAATAATCTGTCTTATGATTTTCAACAATCAAATACAACACAGAATATAAATAAAAGTTACTCTTTGACCTCCCTCTGGAGCACAGAAGTGTTGTGTACAGAACATATCAGTATGCAACTACAGCAGGCCTCATTAGTTTGCCATCTGCCATGGCAGATAGATGCTAAAATGTTGTTATTGCAAGGTTCATTGAGCGGTAAAATTATAATATTTTTTTAAATGTATTTTAAGTAAAAATCCCTTGAAAGAAAACAGCTGACAAATGATGACTGAGGCTGTGGTCCCATTAAAAAGAAAAGACAGCAAACAAATAGAAGAAATTTAAAAAGAGTCATATTAGCCTTAGCTCCTCACTCCTGTAAGAATGCTAAGTGGATATAGAGATGGATGAGGTAACCTTTTCAATAAGATTATGTTTCCCACAAGGGAATATTTAAATGACACACAAGATAATATGTTTTATCTTAGTCTTTTCTGTTCTAGCACATCTTCATTGGCTAAGATGCAAATTATTCGATCTGTCAGACAAGTTGTGGTCACGTTTCATTAAAGAAACTTTTCTAAGCTACTTTTGTTTATAATCAGTTCCAGGAGTTTCTGCATGAAGAAAGGAAAACAAATAACTGAAGGGATTTTTGTGAGTTTGAATAGTTGTCCAAAAACTGTAATGGTAAAATTGTAAGGGTAATTTTGGAAAATTTCTTTACAGAAAAATATAAAAAATATTTTTCACTAACAGACTATATCTTTGTTTGTATGTAGAATATTCACTCTCTGAGATTATCTTATCTTTCAAACCAAAGACAAAGCATTTTAAGTCTTCTAAAGGGAAGTTTCAAATGGAACTTCCAGGTATATAACTGGGTTTTGCTGATTTGCCAGAAAGGGGTGAATTATATAATGTAGCCATTGAAACTGTGACTTCTACAGGTATGTCTACCAGAAAAGGAAGTTTAAAGAGTGTATCCTTCCTGATGAGCAACAATGATGAACGAGTAACAACAGACAAGGAGAAGGCTAAGGTTCTAAACAACTTTTTTGCCTCATTCTTCACTGGCAGGATGTCTCCTTACACTTCCCAACTTGAAGTATGGCAAGATAAGGGCCAGGGGGACAATGTCCATCCTACTGTAAGCAAACACAAGGTACATGACCACTTGAGGAACCTGAATATACACAGGTCCGTGGGATCTGATGAGATGCATCCCAGAGACCTGAAGGCTGATGCAGTTGCCAAGCCACTCTCCATGATATTTGAAAGGTCATGGCAGTCGGGTGCTGTCCCAAGTGACTGGAAGAAGGGAAACATCACACCCATTTTTAAGGAGGGTAGAAAGGAGGACCCTGGGAACTATCAAACTGTCAGCCTCACCTCTGTGCCTGGAAAGATCATGGAACAGATCCTCCTACAAGCTCTGATAAGGTACATGGAAGACAGGGAGGTGATTTGAGACAGCCAGCATGGCTTTACTAAGGGCAAGTCCTACCTGACCAACCTAGTGTCTTTCCACAATGAAGTAACTGCATTAGTAAACAAGGAAAAGCTATGGATGCCATCTATCTGGATTTCTGCAAGGCCTTTGTCACAGTCCCCCACAACATCCTTCTCTCTAAGTTGGAGAGAAATGTATTTGATGGGTGGACTGTTCACTGGATAAGGAATTGGTTGGATGGTCACATCCAGAGAGTAGTGGTCAATGGCTCAATGTCCGGATGGAAGTGTGGTGTCCCTCAAGGGTTCATACTGGGACCAGTGCTGTTTAAGATCACAGAATCACAGAACGTTAGGAGTTGGAAGGGACCCCAAAAGATCATCTAGGTCAACCCCCCTGACAGAGCAGGATCACCTAGACTAGGTCACACAGGAACACGCCCAGGCAGGTTTTGAATGTCTCCAGAGAAGGAGACTCCACAGCCTCTTTGGGCAGTCTGTTCCAGTGCTCTGTCATCTTCACTGTGAAAAAGTTTTTCTTTATGTTCACATGGAACCTCCTATGCTCCAGCTTGCACCCACTGCCTCTTTTTCTATCATTGGCTATCACTGAGAAGTATATCTTCATTAAAGATACTGAATATGGTATTGAGTGTACCCTCAGCTAATGGTACCAGGCTTGGTGTGGTGAGGTTAATGTGCCACAGGGAAGGGATACCATCCAGACAGACCTGGACAAGCTGATGAAGTGGGCTTAGGTGAACCTCATGAGGTTCAACAAGGTCAACAGTCCCTGTTACTGATACAGGCTAGGAGATGATGTGCTGGAAAGCAGCCTTGAGGAAAAGGAATTTGGGGTACTGGTGGATGAAAAGCTGGACATGAGCCACCAATGTGCATATGCAGACCAGAAGGCCAATCACATCCTGGGCTGCATCAAAAGAAGTGTGGCCAGCAGATCGAGGGAGATGATTCTGCTCCTCTACTCTGCTCTGGTGAGATGTCACCTGGAGTACTGCATCCAGCTTTGGAGTCCTCAACACGAAAAAAACATTGAAGTGCTGGAGCGGGTCCAGAGGAGGGCCATAGAATTGATCAAAGGGCTGGAACACTTCTCCTTATAACCTGGAGAAGAGAAGACTCCAGGGGACCTTATAGTGACCTTGCAATACCTGAAAGGTGCCTATAAGAAAACTGAGGAAGTGCTATTCACTAGGGCATGTAGCAATAGGATGAGGGGTAATAGTTTTAAACTAGAAAAGGGTAGATTTAGGTTAGATATTAGGAAAAAGTTCTTCAATATGAGGGTGACAGATGACTTTAACATGTTGCCCAGAGAAGTAGTGGAGGCCCCATCCTTGGAGATATTCGAGGCCAGGCTTGATGGGGCTCTGAGCAACCTGATCTGGTAACATTGTCTCTGCTTACTGCAGGGGGGTTGGATTAGCTCATTTTTAAAGTTCCCTTCCAATCCATTATATTCTATGATTCTATGGTTCTAAATCTTCTATATGTTGGCACAAGAACAACAATTTTTCTCAGTCAGTCTTTCATTAGCATGGATTGGGATAACACTCAGAAATTTGAGCTGTAAGTTGACAATGGAATCTCTTATTACATTTATAAGATATGTACTTGGACACCCTTCCAAAGAGAAGATCCAAGGGAGACAAAAGAGAAAGTTCTCCTGTGCTCTTAAAAAATATAGCTACAAGAAATTACTCTGAGCAATAAGTAGGCTTCATTGTGCAGTATGGAAAATAGACTGTGCTGTTTCCAACCTCAAGAATCTTGAGATGTTTTGTATTTTTTTCTTCCAGAGGATAGGGCACAGATTCATTTTGAGCCCAAGTTAACAGAAAAAACATTTTGTGTTACAGTTACATTTTCTCTGTATTTCTTTAAAAACCAAAAATGCTACCTTCTGGCTGACCCTCTGCCCACAGAAGATCAATGTCTTCGTAAAAATAATAAAGAAAAAGTTAAAAATTAGAATTGGAGAACTGCAAGTGATACTCTTGAATAGAAAAATATTTAGGACAAATAATGGTCACCATATAGGCACCACATTATTAGGTTTTTTATATTTTTTAAGTGATATCTTTTAACTGCATGGATAGGTTCACAAAGGGATATTTTTATAATTAATATAAATAACAGAAACTAGATAATCTCTTTACTTCCGATGTTAGAAAACGAAACAGTGCCCAGAAACATTCTTAGCCATTAGGATACTGTCAGCTATTCATTTAATTTCCAGTTTTCTCTCTCAGATTATTTTTAGGAAACCTTTCCTTTAGTGAGCTGGTCTTTATTTTGTTGTTTTGTTGCGGGTTTTTTTTTTGATTACGAGGTCATACTAATTATTGTTTACACACACAGAAAAAGAAATAGCTCAATTTTATTCTGCCCTATAACACAGATTGTTGCTCCTCCCAGTTTGGAGTAATGTGCAGTTCCCTAGGGCTTCTTTGATAAAATGAAATGTAGTCTTGTTAAATAAATAAAATAAAAGTCTGAATGCTATAGGGTTAACTGAAGAGCTTTTGATACTGCTTTTTCATGTATTGTATTGTATTTTCAGTAAACTGCTTTTGCCAAACTATAAAGATCAGTGAAATTAATGTAATAAACTTTTAGTAAAAATGCATATCTTTGATATTTATCTCCTAGTAAAAAATATAAATATAAAATCCTCTATACCTGCCTTCTTTTCTCCTCCTATAGATAACACATGCTGTTAGTCAGTGTTCCTTACTACAAGATAAAGCTACATAAATAGTTTTAGAGTTCTACTAACTTTCTCAGGTGGTTAATGTCTATGCTTGAGAACATTGTAGCATTATCAGAATATGGTAGAAGCTATTCCAACACTGAAGATTTTTTTAACTAGCTTTCAATAAATTTCATACATGCAATACATTGTATTGATGTATTCATGAACATGAAATTTAAAGTTTATTGAGATTGTTTCAAAATTATTCACACAAAACGGACTAAAGTTCAATCAAATTATTGTCTGACACATTTGAATTACTCTATTTGCTCTCTAATGAATTATTTGAAAGTACTCCTTTGTACATTAAACATTTTGCATTGTAGTTTGGTATTTTCTGATATATAAAATTGAATTTTTTATATACAAAAGTAAAATCCTGGCAAAGATAACTCTTTTTTCTTCTTTTCCTCATGAAGATGTTCACAAGGTAGACATTCAGGCTGTAATTTACCTCATTTAATTTAGGATATAATAAACATCTAGAAATTCCTCCATCCTCCAAGTATTGAAAGAGTATGGATTAAATCTCTAATTTAAGGCACAAAACATAGGTTAATAATAATAGCAAATATTATCCATCTTTTCAATGAGATATGCTACTACTGAAGCTTGAGGAATGGCTTGAAACATTTAAGAAACAAGAAATAAACTGAAATTTTATTTATAAAGCATCTGAAAAGTAGAATGCACAATATATACACGATAAGACATCAAGACACAGTGAATTGCTGAGTAGAGATATTTTAGAAATAGAAAGCAGAACTGAAAGACAACTAATAAGAGTAATTATGTTGTACTGCATTCTGTGCTTCCCGAAAATTAATACAGCTTGGCAGTTCAGGTCCACTACATTTTTACACCATGGCTTTGCATTAAGGAGATGTCTGTAACCATAATGCTAAGTATGGTTGGGTAGCAATGTGTCATGCCCCAGCAGGAGAAGGAGGACTAAAAGTTTTGTAAATCACCATAGGCTAAATTAAGGTGGGCTGACACCAAACGATCAATTAAATGTTTTAATGTAAAAAATTTGGATTTGGAAAATATAACAGCGTTGAAATGTGGGTTCTTAGTGAAGTAGGAAAAGAGAAGAGATAAGAAATGATAGCACCACCCTTGGATCCTGCGCTGATGCTGACAGCAGAGCAATCCTCCGGTAGTGGGCAGGACGCACTTGGCTCCCTGAGCTCATGCCTTTTATACAATCCAGGCCCCCGAGGCTGTGCAGGTGCTATCGTGCACACAAGCACGCGCGCGTGCGTGTGTGTGTGTGTCTCTTTTTTTGAGAGTGAAAAGATTAAAAATAAGATAAACCAGGGAGTGAGCAATACTTAATTTCTAAAATAAATTAAAACAAAACAAAACAAAGCAGTTCTATATGCTCAGACAATGCCTAGGTTAACAACTCCTTTCACCTCCTGCAGTAATATATCATTCACAGTCTAGGAATGGCAGATCTTTCTGTGCAACAAAGTAAAATGAAAGCTACTCCTGGTCTTGTTGTGCAAGTTGCTTCCATGTTGCTAGACATTGCTGCTAGCCATGTTTCATTGCTCTGCCAACCATTCCTCACTTCTCCCTCACCCAAGAACTCCTGTTCCACTAGCAACTCAGTTCCTTTGCTAGGCAATTCTCAATTGTTCCTCTTGCTAGGAGCTTTACTAGGAGCTCCTGCTCTACTGCATATGCTAGCCAACCTCTCCAATATAATTAACAGCTCCTATTAATGTGTGGAATAGGCATCATTAAAAATAATAGGATTTCTTGAATTAAAGCAGACGAAGCATCTTTTACAAACTTTTACTGATTCAGATTTTTGAAAACTGAAATGGAACTGTAGATTAATAAAAGCAATGTTCCAGGTTCACTTCTAATTTTTAGAACATATTTATAATAAAGTTTTACAAAAAAATAGTATTTATTCTTCTTCATAGAACAGAATGCACCTAATTGCTGAGAAAAGCAGGTGGCACTATAAATGACTGGTGGAGAAGGAAGAATCTTGCTATTGACTTCAGTAAAACTAGTTATTTTGTATCAAAGATACATATTAAAAGATTTATGCTTTCCTCTAGACACTTATCACTGAACACCAAGATGGTCTTAGGGTTACTAACAGCACTCATCAATGCTAAGAAAGAAAATTGAGTATGTGTATGATGTGACCTGTGAGTAACAGTGATATCCTAAAGTACAGCCTTCATCACGATTAGAAAGTCACCATGTCACTATAGTATTCATAGAAAATAAAGGTCTGTCCTAAACATTATAATGTGACTCTAAGAATAGCATATGTTGTTTTAGTAATTACTTAGTGTATGATTGTGGTGTTTCCTAGAAAGTAGGACATTGTTGCTCTAGACACTTAACAAACTTAACAAATACGAAACGAATTATGGTAGCTGTCTTAAAGAGCTTATACTGTAATTTAAAATTAATATTTAAGAAACATTTTAAAGAGATGAAACTCCGAGAAGGAAAAATTACAGAGCTAAAGCAGACCACCTGCTAATTGACTGTCATTGGTGTAATGAATTCACACTAAGTTCAGAACAGAAGTAATCTGTGATAAAGGTATGGTAACTGTCAAGTCAGTCTGTACCTTTCTCGTTACCATCCATTCTCAATATACTGCAAGGTAAAGTTGTTTCGACATTATGCTGAATTTTTATTGCCAGCAGAATCATTCCAGGGTTGGCTACTCATGGTTGGCTCCCATGCTCAGGGAAAAAAGCTAAAAAAGCTTAATGAAGTATTTAGCAACCAGAGGCTAAGAAAGATAATCTTTCTCTAAAGTATCACTGCATTTTTTTAAACTACACATATACTTGATGGCAGCATGTATTTACAGAAGCAGTTCCTGCATTGTGAAGATCATATGCCACAGCCAAGTTTTCACGTATGAGCAGCTGTCATTTTCAAAGTGTAACAGAATTCACCCCTTATCACTGTCCAAGGTACAAGATATAAATGCATATGTCTGTGAAGAATAGACTATTCTTAAACTCCTATCAAGGATATCAGCTTTTAAACAAGTTGTCTGTCCATCCTCTTTGCAATCCATTGTAGCATCATACTGAATATAACTAGACAAAAAAAATTACACTCAACTACAGAAAACACAAGATATACAATGAACTCTTCCAGAAACATAAAGAAGAAGAAACATTGATATACTTGAACAAACCAGTACTTCTTCATAAAGCTATTCTATCAGTAACGTCTAAGAAGTGACAGGCAAGTCAACACCTAGAGAAAAAAAAGTTTCTTAATAAAACATGTAATTTTGCTGAGTTTAATTTCTACATAAGCTTCAACAGGCTTTTTAATCTTAATTAATGTCTTATTCCCTTTTAAAACTCTGATACCTGCTTTATCATCTTTCTGCTTCACTGAAAGAAGAATTTCAAATGGATATAGTTTCTCCATCTTTTCTATCTTGCAGCTTTGGAGAGCCTTTATAATGTACTGTTACAGTAAAGTAAATATACATCCTTTTGTGCAGTGTCGCGGTTGGCAAATGAAAATGGTCTCAAGCTGTGCCAGGGGAGGATTAGATTAGATACTAGGAAAAATTTCTATACTGAAAGAGTGGTCAAGCATTGGAACAGGCTTCCCAGGGAGGTGGTGGAGTCACCATGCCTGGAGATGTTCAAAAATATGTTCAAAAAATATTATTATTGTATTTCAGATTCATGGGGGCTATATGAAATTTTCCTTTTATTCCTCAGCAGTTTTTAATGTTACCTTCAGTTTCGTAAATTGTATTTAATGTCACCATGATCCATGTTGTTTACTGTGCATATTCTCTCTGTTAACTATTCAGTTTTGTAATCTGCTCTTGTTTTTCATGTTTTGTACTTGGCTTGTGGCAACTTTGGAAAATTCATGGCACTTCCTGAGGTTCTGTCACTGTCAATAATGGGTTCCTTCTGTCATTAGTACTTCTGAAATTTAGAAATTACATTGAAATACATGGGTGCTGTGTTTCTCTTATATATAGATAAATCTAACATATCTCCATAAGATTTTTTACTGAAAATCTAATTCTTTAGGAGACATGTGCCAAGATAACACTAAATGAGTATCATAACACCAGAATTTGAATCCAAAAGTAAAGGATTCTGTCAAAGCCCATACAATTCATTAGTAGAATCTGCTGCAAAATGTTATGGCATTACCAGGCCATATTCCTCTACCTTTAGGTTCCAGAAATAATTTTTGTCCTGAATGTGTTTAGCATTCACATTTTACACCTCTGTTCCTTTTATTTTTTAACACAACTTGGGTTTTTTCATGGTTATCTAAGACAATATCTTCTTGATAAAAGACCAGAAAAATAGTCTGAGAGTTATGTTGTCCATTACAGAATACATGTATCACATGATATTAAAAACAAAGTGTCCTCATAATTAAATACAAAAAGAAGAGGAAGAACAGATATAGTAACCTTTTTGGTTTTTTGACACCACTTTAGTAAACTAACTGTTTGGAGATGTGGTGAGCTAAGATAATTCTGTAATTGCTGATCTCTACACAGAAGTACTTACAGGAAAATAACATAATAAAATTAAGCAAACTGAGTTAGAAAGCCCACAAAGGAAAATAAAAATAAAAAAATAACGTCTCAGATGCTTCTGTACATTTGTTTTATGTACTTTGTGTCCAGCTTTTAATGCTGGCTACTGTACAGATATTAATGGGTGAAACAAGGAACACACAGAATTCACTGCAGCAGAAAGTAAATACATCTTTATGGTTTATAAGCAAAATAAATAAAAAAATTAGCTATTCAAAGTGAAAAAGACCACCAGAGAAATGATTTCCATCAAATTAGAGGCTATAACACCTACAAATTACAAATGTAACAAAATGTTACAAAAGTATTTTGCAACACTGTGAGTGGCATAGGCAAGCATAATCTAAGAACATTTTACATGAGTATGTGAGATGTGAAAATGTATGTGCAGCTGCACATAGGAGGTATCCAAGCGACAAAAAACCAGTAAGTTGGCAGACAGAAGACAAGATAAGCTCAGGGGAAAGTAAATAAATGAAACATCACTGGCAAAATCAAAAGCAAGGTGAGCGGTATCAGGTGCAGAGAAGCATCCTTCTTTTTGGGAAAGGACCAATAACATAAAAACATCAAGTATATTTAAAAAAAATGGACATGAAAGATGTCAAGCTTCTTGCAATTCTAACTTCTTGTGTCAAAGACTTTCAAGCCTGATCACTTTGACCTCTGCAGCTAAGTATCACCATGGACCAGAGCTGTTAGTCCTTATTCTACAGCTATAAAAAAGTGTGATGTTAATGAAAAAATTTAGTAAAATTTTGGTTTAAAGTTTAATACTGGCATGATATGTCAGACTTCTAAACACTCCCATGACAGTCACCTCTAATGCTTTAACTTTAATTTATATCTGTAGAGAGACATATACTCAGTAATAGCACATTGATATAAAAACCCTTATTTAGCCCTTTGAACTAATTTTCCAAAGGTTGTCACCTAAGTTTTTACTATGAACTGCAACAGACATAAATTTTCAGAACTCCCAGTAACTTCAGCAAGGGGTTTCTATATTCTGTTTCTCAGAAAAGTCTGGTGCTATCATTTGGCAATCAAATTTTTAAATACTCAATTTTGTCAGGTAGTAGTGCCTCTATGATAACATGTTTAATAAAGGGAAAAGTTGCTGCACAACAGCAATTGCAGTCAGAGAGAAAGGTGAGAATATGTGAGAGAAAGAACTCTGCAAACACCAAGGTCAGTGAAGAAGGAGAGGGAAGAGGTGCTCCAGGAATCAGCCCAGAGACTTCCCTGCAGCCTGTGGTGAAGACCATGGTGAGGCTAGCTGTCTGCCTGCAGCCCATGGCAGTTAACAGTGGAGCAGATATGCACCTGCAGCCAGTGGAGGAACTTGATGGATGCCGGAGCAGGTGAATGTGCCTGAAGAAGGCTGTGACTCTGTGGGAAGCCTGCACTGGAGCAGGCTCCTAGCAGAACCTGCAGACCCATGGAGACAGAGGAGTCAATGCTGGATCAGGTTTGCTGGCAGGACTTGTGAGCCTGTGGTAGACACATGCTGGAGCAGTTTGTGAAGAACTGTAGCCCATGGGAAGGACTCACATTGGAGAATTTCATGGAGGACTTTCTCCCATGTGTGGGAACCCATGCTGGAGCAAGGGAAGTATGTGAGGAGTTCTCCCTGGCCAAGAAGGAAGGAGCAGCAGAAATGACAAGTGATGAACTGACCACAACCCTCATTCCCTGAAATATTAATTTTCTTTCTTTCTTTTTTTTCCTTTTTTAATGAAGAAATGTATCATTTACTGCTTCAAAATTTTATTTCTACATAAATTTATTCAGAAAATAAATTATCAAAACACTCCTGAATAGTCAGGGGATCTTGTATTTTTAAGAATGCCTTTCTCAGTCTTAAATTTTGCATTAATTTATGTGTCCTTGATTGTTAGACTTTGTTTGTAAGTGCTAAACATAGTGACACTGCTAAGAAACACCACTCAACTTTCAACCAAGCATGTCCTTTTTTTCCTCAGTAGTGTTATGCTTTTGCAACTGGATGTCACCTGTTACCTATTACTAGGCTATTAAAATAGCTATGTTCTTGAAAAAGCATGAGAGGCAGAAATAAAAATTTTTGCACAACTTGTATTCCGATGAATCAGATAGTTGGGCATACTCAGCAAAGAATAACAGATATTAATTTAACAAAGACTTGTGATCTATTTCTTCTGCGATGCTCATAGATTCAATCCACAAACAGATCAAATGCCATGTATAGAAGTACTGGTTATTATAAAGAGTTCAGTAATGAGATTTTTTACAAATGTTTTGCTCATTGACACTTTACTCTCCTTTTGTAGATTAAAGTAACCTGTGATGGATAAGTATTCAAAAGAATAGCTATACATTATTCTGTGAAAGCATGTGTTATTTTAAAAAAAATTTAAAAAGTTTACTCAGTACTGTTATATGATGTAGCACACCAGTTTCATGTATGGTGAACAGCAAAGAGTGTATCTTCTCTTTCTAGAACTAAATGAATATATAAAATAGGTCAATAAACAGAGAAAAGCCCCTTGTATGACATAACCACGACATTTCTACTGCCCTAAAGCTGTTTGTTCGCAGACTGAATAGTCCATTGAAGCTGCCATCTCTTCGTATTCAAGCTTTCTGTCATAGTTGTCTCAAATCCTTGCTAAAGTCAGTATCCATGTTACATCCATTGCCTTTTTTCCCACAAATTCCTGAAAATTCCTGAAAAACCCTAAACTGGTACTCAGCCATTAGTGGCAAGTGGCTTAAGGACCTTCGGTATTTTGTTCTACAGGGCTTGAAATTTGTCTATATGCCACTTGGTTCACATTAAGTGGAAGTTCCCCATATGAAACAAACGGAAAATTAGAAATTAATCTACTTTGGAGGTAGAAGTTCTTCAACTTCCGGAGATGGGAATTTGTTGCAACTGCAACATTTTATTGCAAGGATAAGCAAAGTCAGGATAAGAAATTATGAGAAAAAAATGTGGATCAGAAAACTTCAGTGGTAATATGTTTTTGTGATAGATAAGGAAACAAAAACAATTATTCAAATAGTTCAGAGAAAAAGGGAATATAAAAGGAAAGGTAAGGGCTCTAATTATCAGAAAGGAAATACACTGGAG
This sequence comes from Mesitornis unicolor, assembly GCF_000695765.1. NCBI lineage: Eukaryota > Metazoa > Chordata > Aves > Mesitornithiformes > Mesitornithidae > Mesitornis > Mesitornis unicolor. Next base: position 21,274 of record NW_010170031.1, read on the forward strand.
AGGAAAAAAAGTGGAATTTCTAAGTACTTGCTCTGCTTCAGTTCACTCAAAAGGACTCTTGTGTGAAATGATTAATTATGTTGGGAGTAGATGAACAACATAAGAGAAGACATCACCACTGTTAAAGAGCAACTGAGAAAATACCTGGACCAAATTAATGTTTTAAATCAGCAGGGCCAGATTAAATCCATCAGGGAGCGCTAAAAGAATTAGCCAATGAGCTTTCCAAGCCAATGGCAAATGATTTCACAGAACTCCAAGGAGATTCTAGAACTTCAGATTAGTAACTTGACATCAGTCATAGGAAAAACATAAGCTAAACTGATATGTAAAATTAAAAAAGTAACTATTATAAGCGCTAGAATGTTGTTTAAGGCAAGAGCAAAACAAACGTTAGAGTTTAAAAAGAGCATACATATTAGACAGAAGAAATGTTATAAATATTATCTCTTTTACCTAAAAAATTTACTTACTAGAATAATTCAGGATATTGTTGTAAAATACAACCAATGGAACAGAAAAATCTGTATTTCCACAGCCCATTAAAACCAGGTAACATCTATACCAAGTATTACCTAAAGAGTTCAGAAAGCAGAAAAAATAGATGATCACATTAAGAATTCTAAATCTGTCATAGTTCTAATAAGCCTTAAACCAAGACTTAGTCCTCAATCCATTAGCTGCTGGTCTAGCTTCAATTCCTCTTTCCTCATAAATAATAACTGTTAAGCTGTAACATTTACACCTCACAATCAGAGGTCAAACTAGAAAACTGATATTTGTATAACTTATTTCTGAGTATAAATAATTTTAAGTCAATACTGATAGACTCATCTGCAGCCTCTTGAGCATTAGATATGGCTAAACTACCTATGGGGTAAAAAATATAGATACTGTGTCAGTCTATTCAACAGAAGTCAGTTAATGGTGACAGACAAGTATTGCCATCTTCAAAAGGCTTTAATCTCCAGTGTTGCCCCAGATCAATTCTCTATTTCTCTTCCAAATGTATCGATTCACTGATAGCAAGATGTGCTGTTCATTGTTTCCAATATTAGACCACAGGCATTTAATTATAGAAAATTTTCAGCCAGTGAAAATAAAATATCTGATACCAAAACCTTTGAATTGCATAAACAGTCTACTGCATGCATAGAAGAAATGTATTCTTTTCAAATAAATTTGTTTGGGTCATTAAGGATTGAACTGGAGGCTAACAGCATCGGAGACAAAATCAAATTAATGACAAGGAAAGCATTGACTTTGACTACTGAGTAACAAATACACTCTGTATATTTACCTGCAAAGCCAGTTTTTGGGTTTTTTTTGCAAATTTTCTCTACAGCAGACACTGAAAAAATATCTAACCTTGATTCTTACAAAATAAGTAACCAATTATCTCGTGATTAAGATGGCAAATAGTGCTATTAACAATTAAAGACTTAATGTAAAAAAAATCTGAAGTAACATCATCTAATCTGCATCTGCTTTGCAATAAAGAACACACTTATTCAAAAAGATCTTTATCTTCGGCTGCGTGCAATCTTTTAGTTAGTAGAAACTGTTTGCAGTCTGAATGATTTGAGCAAGGAGATCAGAAACTGGCCTACAGTACCTGTTGTATAACTGTGAAGAAGTTTTTAGAGCATATAATTTTCTAACTTTCATAGTCTGCAATAAAAATCAAAATATATTCTAATATAAAGCTTGGTATAAAGAACTGAGTCATTCCCAGTAAAATACAATAACTACTGTTAGAAGGGAGAAGTATAACACTGAAATGTGGATGGCCACCCAATCAAAAGTGACTTTTCTTAGAACAAGAATATCTAAGGAAATAATTAAACAAGGAATTATATAGATTACGAAGGTACACTGTAATGTATTCTAATACATTGTGTAACAAATCACATGTATATAGATCTCAATACCTCTGCATTCACAGTGTACTGCCTTTGTGGGTGTGTGTACATTTGAATGTGTGTATGAAACTTTTAACTCAATGCCTCTTCACAATTACTTCTGACACCAAAAATTATTATTTATTATAAATTTTAATAATGAGCAGTCTGAGCTAGACAAACATTTATCATTATAATTTTAAGTAATAATGAATTCTATTTAAAAATATTTTTTCTGCTCATTTGTAAATCTTCCATGCAGAAAAAGTGGTGGTTAGTTATGGTACAGGAAATTATATATGAACTCTAATATTTGCATAGTCAATTTTGGTTTTTTCAGTAACAATTTTTCATTTTTTACAGAAAGAAGTACTTTTAGAATTAATTGAGAATCTTCAATACTTCTAACTTATTATTGGAACTGCCTAACTAAAAAACTGCTAGGATTGTAACGTCTAAGAAGAAACATATAAGTCAGGCTAATTGAACTAGTACAGATCACATCCTAACAGGTTAAAATTAGCTAAAATTGTTATTTAATATATGTATTGGTTCAAAAGGTAAGAGGTATCTTCTTTATTGCTAGGAAGTGACAGGCAAGGGAGGTATGTTCATAGTACATTTTAAAAGTACTACATTAAATTATTTCAAAAAGTGCAAATGTACTCCAAGCAGTAAATTTTCTTATCCAAAAGCTTCATTTGTTTAATTATTCCCACTCCTCTGCATATATACACCATCTAAATTGTTTTTCCCTGCCTTTTTTTCTAACTCAGCCCTTTATAACGTAACATTTCACCCTTAACACCTTTTGCCTAATCTCAGTGTTGATCACTATTAGAGAATTTATTGTATGGATACAGAAACAATACAGAAAACAAAAAAAACAAAACAAAAACAAAACAAAACAGAAAAAAAAAAAAGAAAAAAAATAGAAGTCTTACATGGGCATATGGCCGAAAGGATGGATGGCAAACAGGTTCCATCAGCTCCTCAACAGTATTAGAAGTTCTGAGATGATATGGACATCCAAATTAGTATCACATAGTTGAATTGCTGAATCACTGAGAACAGAAACATCAGAGACTTTTCAGCTTACAGTAGCATACACTGTGAAACCTTAGTAATATTTTTCTCTGGCCAAAAAGATCCAAGCTCCCCAGCGCCTGAAAGTCAGAGTTAATGGGAACAATTTTGTTGTGGCACTGCTTATGCTTCTTTCACAGCCAAACACAAGGCAGCTTCTAGAATAAGTACTATTTTGATTAGAATTTTGGGATTTTGCAAGGCATTGATTTTTTAAACAGTTCATTTATCAGGAAATAGATTTTAGCACATATATGGGGGCATTTGCATGGATGGTATACATGAAGGGCTTAGAGCCTGCAGGATTCTGTCAGAGAACAAAGGCAGATGTGTGAAAGAGCAGGTAGCAATATTTGAATGTAAATAAGAAGGTTGGAAGATTACCTATCAGAAAATGTTGCACTGGGTATTTAGGGCTGATAGTAGAGAGCAGATGGATTTTGACAAAGGAGCAGACGGCTTTTTTGTTGATATGAGAGGAGAGCTGTCAAAGTACCAGCTGTGGTTGAGAAGGAAGGATAACCAATTAATTGTCTGTGCCCTTTTTTGGCAGATGTCAAGTTCTGCTATCTTTTATTTACAGAGGCTTGATTCCTTGAGAATCCACAGAGGAAGGCATTTTTTAAAAAAAAGTTGGGCTATTCTACATATGATACAACAAGAAAGCAGTTGCCTTTCCCATATAGGTGGAGACAAATAGAGAATGAATGATGAACTGAATTATATCAATCTTTGCTGGGTATTTCCCACAGGAGATCAGATAATTAAGCTACAGTTTAATTAAGCTACATTCTTCATGTCTTTCCTTTCTTTCTGAATTTCCAGGGTGTGTATGTTTTCTAGTAGACCATAGACAAAATAGTAGCAGGTACACACAATCTCATCATTGTCTTGAAACTAGATAAAACATCTAATAATGTATTAGAACCATGACCAGTAAGGCAGCAAGTTATTTTGGTGTGATGATTCCCACACAACATAGTTCAGAACAGTAGATACCTGTTTTATTGGGCAGGTGGTGTTTAAGGACTGGAAAAGTGAAATAAAATAATAATTAGTGAAAAGTGAAAAAGAATAATATTAATTTTTTTACCTTTCTAGAGCCAATTATATAGTTCAGTGAAGTAACAAATAATGAAGAATCTATTCAGGAAAACAGATAGGAGACCATTCTTAAATGGAGAATGATGCTACAAAAATGCTTAAAAATCACTTTAGTTCAACCCTTATCACAAGATTCTAATGTAACGTTTTCCTTTACTTTCCACTTTTCTGTAAGGATAGAAAGGTGATAACTAAAGTTTCAAATAAAGGCCAAACACTGCTACGAGTATGAGTCAAGGTCCTCTCAAAATTCCTAATTCCTGCTTTGTACATACACTATAAAAAAGAAACAGATACAATGCTGTAATTCTAAATACACCTTTCTAAGACAATGCTGAGTAGTACATTAAAAGTATGCTGGCATAGTGCTTTAGTTCAGATAAGGAGTGTGCTTTTCAAACTAGTCTCTCAGGAGAACCCATGTATAAAAATATCTGTAATATCAAAATGTGTAGTAAGACAGTCTGCAGAGCAGCTGAGGATCTAATATAAATACTACAAATATTTTGGAAGTTTTTACTTCATGGAGGTTGTTGAAGGTCATAGAGGTATTTAATTTAACTCTCCTCCCCGTGAACTGAATGTCTCTTAACAGTACACTTTCAGTATAAAGGAACCATACTGCAGGTTCTAAGACTTTCCATGATGCAAATCAAAGCTTAGAAAGTAGACTACTGAAAAAAGTGTTTCAAAAGTGTATTTCTGAATCAAAATAAAAAGATAATGGTCATTTACTTTTAGTGCACTTTGGTTTGCAACAAGGAGTAGTCTCAGAGCATATGAAATTAATTTGTTTTCAGTGAAACAAAACTGAAGTTGTTCTCCAGCAGCCTACTGCACGCACTCCAGCTGCAAATAGGCAATCGATCCATAGAAAAAGAATAGAGTAATATCCAAACTAAAAAAAGAAATCAAAACAAAGAAAACCCCATTAAATAGTGTTGTGGTTTCCTGCGCAAGGATGACACGCAAATTCGTGAAGCGTTCCATATTTTTGCAACAAGGCTCTCTTGGAGATGGCTGAGAAGAAAACCCTTCGGGACAAAGAGTTGGAGGGGCTGCAGGTGAAAATCCAGCGCTTGGAGAAACTGTGCCAAGCCCTGTAGTGGAAGGGTGAGGGGAGGATTTTATATTGGTTTTGTATATATTTGTACATGTTTGTATATATTTCATTATTTTCCTATTTACAATATTATCTGTAGTATTAGTATTATTGTTTCATTAAATATGTTAGTTTATTTTCCAACCCGTAAAGTCTCTCCCCCTTATTCTCTTTTCTCTTCCCTTCTGGGGAGGGGAGAGGGGTTAATAGAGAGCATCTTTCCAGGATTTAGTGGTCGGCCCAGCCCTAAACCACGACAGATTTAGTGGCGCCCAACGTGGGGCTCGAGATCTTATCAGTTTGCCTGAATAGTTCGAATTCCGGCTTGCTCAGTTAAGGTAGCGTTGGATTGTTTGCTTTGAGAGTCTCAAGAAACGGTTG
>NW_010170032.1:0-2650 GCF_000695765.1 Mesitornis unicolor
GACGTATGTGGGATGGAATGCCTAGTTGGTCCGTTTTGGGCCCGTTTTCTCCCCCCCGTAGACGCAGACACAGCACCCATGATGAGACAACTGACATTGAGCATATCTTCTAGCAGCACTGTTTGGGAAAAAACATGCTGCCAGTTTTCAGCAAGTTCAGTCACTTAAAAGAGACTGAGCTGAAAAGTAAAATCACTAAATAGAAAAAATTAGTTCTATTTAGCTCAAACCAGGACACATGTAATGGCAATTTTGGTTGCCTGGCTCAGTGACAGACCAGTTTAGGTGGCCATCTAATGACTAGTTCCTGCACATGCCTTAATCAGGTGGAATACAGTGGAGGGACCAGATGGGGACAGAAGATGCCATTTGATTTCTCACCTGTGACTATCTGGTCTGTTGGTTTGCTTGTATTGTACTTAATGTAGCCTTTAGCAAAAAAAATACATGGCAATAAAAATCAGTGTAATACTGATCAATAATTGGGCTGTAGTAAAAATAGATAAGTGCTGCAGGCAGAGAGTTGTGAGCCCATATACAGGTTGGAGGAGTACAGAATTAACCTGCCATTTAAATCAATCTCATGAAGTAAAACATTCAAGCAGAGCCGACATTTTGCTTTGAGAAATCAGGAACCTGCAAAATTTCTATGTAAAAATTAATAAGGAGAGCATCTGAATGTATATTTACATCATATAAACTCTCCATCTTGGAGAAAACACTTAGCAGAAATCTTTTGGCAGAGTTATTCATGTGAGTTACTGATTGCAGTAAAACCCCGAGTAGCACAGGGCATTGTCTCTATAACTCTGTCACCAGAGGCTTGGGAACTGTTTCCAAGAGCTAAGATAAGCCAGATAAGTGGAGATATAACAGCTTGCCTTTTCCAAGCCATGGCCCTGCCCTGAATACTGCCTTTTGCTTCCCTGGCAGCTTAGAAGAAACGTGGCCTGTGACTATACTGCTGCCAGCCCAACATGGCTTCTGCTCCTTGTAATCAAAATGTTCAGAGTGCAGTGTAACACTGGAGAGCACAGACAAACCCTGCTTTAAGTTTTAATTTGCTATTTTAAGTCCAATGGAAATTTATATCCATGGAGTTTTCCATAAAGTATAAAGGGGGAAAGGAGTGAAAAAAAGACAAATTAACATTTTCCTACTGTGCTACTCTCCTTGGTGGCATCATGGGCTCAAAAGCTGATTTAAAACCAGAGCTCTGCAGATGGCTGCAGAAGACAAGCACAGTCTACCACCAAGCTCTGAAGAAATTTCCAGTTTGATTGCCAGAAGCAAGCTGCCCTGAAAGGTGCTATACCATCAGCAACCACTGCCAAATGTGGTCCTTCTCTGGAAGTTTCAGGCTTTTAGGTCTAGGATCCCATCCAACTGGAGGCTCAGTAGTGATGATAAAGCAAAGGTTACAATCAGCTAAGCTACATGGAGAGTGAGCTCTTCAATGTAGGCAAGGAAGGTTGCTTGTCTCAAACAGTAGCAATTAAGATTTCCTTTGTATTCTTTGCTTTTCTCACATTTTGTCTGGACCAGCAAAATGAGGGACCTTGAGGCTTCTCACATGTATCTTGCTATGAAAATAGGTGTCCTGGTTTTGCAGGGATTGAATTGTAGAATTCCCTTTTAATGTTTCAGCAGAGCTGGATTTCTGAGAATACTGCAGCCTTTGCTTTAGTGAACACAAGTTGATATTGTAGCTTTAGTTAGGATAGAGTTTTACTTTGGGTTTGTGCTGGGACTGATGTGATAACATGCCAATATTTACTTTTTTCAAGGTTTTATTTTTCATTCTTTCACCTGTACCTGTGGTTATAGTTTCTTTTGGGTTTTTTGTTGGTTTTTTATTTCTTCTCTCTGCACAAGAGAAAGAGGGGAGGGAGTAAAAGCCCGGGATTCTCTAGGGCAGATGACCCAGGACAGATGATCTGGGTGTGATCCAAGCTGACCAATAAAGATGTATTCTATCCCATAAACACCACACTCACTATAAATTGGGGAGTTTGCTGAGGACGACCCCTTTGGCCCTTTGTCCTTTCTTTCCTTCTCTTCGATCCCTTCCTTTCTCCTTTGTGATGACAGCCCATCTTGATTCCTGAAGCTTACCTCTTCCCTGTTGCGTTTTCATTGGCGTACAGCCAGTAGCTACTGTTTGTGAGCTGCGTATAACTTTGACTGCTTTATTCATGTTGTTCCTATTCTTGTTGCACTTCATTAATATTATTATTTCAGTTTGCTTTATTTTAATTATTAGAATCATAGAATTATAGAATGTATTGGGTTGGAAGGGACCTTTAAAAGTCATCTAGTCCAATCCCCCTGCAGTAAGCAAGGATGTTGTTACTAGATCAGGTTACTCAAAGCCCCATCAAGCCTGACCTTGAATGTCTCCAGGGATGAGGCCTGCACTACCTCTCTGGGCAACCTGTTCCAGTGATCTACCACCCTCATATTGAAGAACTTTTACTTAATGTCTAATCTAAATCTACCCTTTTCTAGTTTAAAACCATTACCCCTTGTCCTATTGCTACATGCCCTAGTGAACGGCTCTTCCCCAGCTTTCTTATAGGCACCTTTCAGGTATTGGAAGGTCACTATAAGGTCTGCCCAGAGCCTTCTCTTCTCCAGGCTGAACAAACCC
>NW_010170032.1:2665-4789 GCF_000695765.1 Mesitornis unicolor
GGAGAGGTGCTCCAGCCCTTTGATCATTTTTGTGGCCATCCTCTAGATGCGCTCTATTAGTCTAAAGACTATTAAATAGTCTTTATCTCAACTGATGTGTTCTTTTACTTTTACTCTCCTGATTCTCTTCCTCATCCCACCAGGGAGCAGAGGGGGAGGGGGGGCGGTTGAGTAAGTGAACTGCATTGCGTTTAGCTGCTTGCCAGGTTAAACCACAACAGTAAGTTAGTATTTCATTCCAGCATCAGTCTCGTAGAAAAAAAAAAGGGCTATACAGTACAATATTTTCATCCTTCACCTCCTAAAACCATTACAATATTTTTACCTCTTTCTGTTGTAGTGATTTCAGTCCTCAGTCTTCCTTAGTCCTAACTCCTATCTTAAGGCAATGCTGGAGGATAGCTGAACTGCCTTCCACAGCACAGGGAGTTGTGCCAGAACAGATTGCAAGGAGAGTGATGCAGCACAACTCAGTTCCCTCCTTCTCTCCTCAAGATAGAAACTGTGCTTTGGAAAAAGCAAGCCTCCTCACTAGGCATGCTCAAAAACTACCTACCATCTACTTATTACTGTCAGCATCCATTCATGGCCTGAAAGATGAAACAAGAACTCAAGCTTCAGCCTTTCTCTGGGATGCAATAGGGTGAATCACTGTTTTTGTAGTCTTGAAAAATATATTTGATAGACTACAGATTGACATTGCCTCCTATCCCCTTTATCTGCACTGTATTTATCATGCAGGAACCAACCTAAAATCCACCTACATTAAAAAAAAAAAATCACATATCCACTCCTGTGAAATGAACTGTTAAGGTAAATGCATTTAGATGAATCCTAGGTGTTTATCCTGTACTTTGAATGAAAAAAAGACTGCCATGACATAGATTTTCTCCTGCAAGAACCAATTTCTTCACCCCTTTCTCATGGCTTTTTCAAATGTCATAATTTTTGGTGTAACTGGTAACTTTTTTCAGGGTAACTTTAAAGGTAAGGTCACCAGTAAGTGTGAGAACAGAAATACCACTATCATAGTAATGCAGAAATCTTAAAAGCCAAATAGTTAGATGAAATTTGAGGAAAGATTAAGGATTACCGGATTAAAAGAAATTTTACAATTCTTCCTTTATTTTCATTTTCACAGCTCACACATGCTTTTAGTCTGAATGGCTTTATTTAGATTATTGCAGCTAGCACAAAAAGAAAGAATCATTATAACATCTCCTTGACTAAGCACACAGCCTGTACAACTCATATAAGCAATATCATTGCTTTTGAACTACCTCACATAGAACACCCCCAAGATGGGATGTGAACCTCACTTTATACCTAAAGAGGCATTACACAGCCTTGAAATTGCATAGCTTCATATGCTACTTAGCAGCAAAAAGAATATTCCACACAATGTCATGGATTACTTACAGGCAATCCCCCAACAGGCTAAACAGTCTCAAATCTATGCACCTCCAAAATAAATAAGTACATAAAACCCTAAACCCATCACTTAGGAATATCCTATCAATTTTGGGAACAAATATCTGTCTTCAGTAATGCACCTGTAGCATCTTGAATTTAATGGATAACCAAGGGCCACATTCTGCCAAAATGAACATGAGAATGAGAACAGACATAAAGTAAGAGCCATACAGTCTATTATTTCTATTGTCATGGGTACTTTCATTCCCAAAAAAGATTGAATAATAGCTATCTCCGATCTCTGATCGTGGTTTGTTTCAGTTCCTGAGTCTTATTTTTTCCTAATCAAAACATAACCACTTTGATGAATCAACTTTTGGCTAAGAATCAACTTTAGTCAAATAACAGCTTTGAGTTTCTGAAACACAGTTCTTGCAGGCTTTAGTAAGTGCAATTATAGATGAGGACTTAGGTCCATTAGTGAAAATAAGAGCAATGCCATGGTGATCAATGGAGTTATTTTACTTCAGATGAAAATTATTTGGCAGGGACATTACAAAGGGACGTAAACTGAAATGTTTCTTACGAGATAAACGATCAGAATGGTTTCTATATTGTTATAAATGCATGTTTGTTCATTTCTGTTTTTCGCTTGCCCAAGCATAGTATTTGGTATTCAGGACACAGAATCACAGAATCACAGAACATTAG
>NW_010170033.1:0-2957 GCF_000695765.1 Mesitornis unicolor
GGGGTTCAGGGTGAAGCAGGGGGGTCCAGTGCCCATAGGGAGCCCCGTCCAAGCCGCTCAGTGCCTCCTCTTTCCTCGCAGGGCAACGGCACCTTCAACTCCATCCCAGAGCTGGCTGTGGAGAGGATGGCGCAGGTCATCCAGGGTGAGTGGGATCATCAGGCGGAGCAGGGATGCCCTCCATGGGGCGAATCCCAGTTTGAGGACATAAGGTGGGACGTGGGGACCATGCAGTCCTCCAGCACAGCCCTGGCTTCGCAGATCTGCGTGATGAGATGGCGCGCGTGACAGAGAAGGTGCAGTCCATTGCCGATGGCTTCCCCCTCGCCGACTACACCCGTCCCGTCAGCGAAGCCCTGGTGAAGGCGGAGGACAGGAGCCAGCCATACCTGCAGGAGGTGGAGCGCTTCGAGCACTACAGGTGACACCAGGGAGCGTGAAGGGGAGCAAGGGGGCAGCAGAGATGGGTGCTGAGCCCCTCCAAGCCCCAGCTGGTGCCTAAACCTCATATCTCGAGGCCATGCCCTGCTGCTCTTTCCTCCAGGTGGATCGCGGGGACTGTGTTGTGCTCCATCATCCTCCTCATCCTCGCCTGCAACGTGACCGGGATGGCCCTGGGGGTGTACGGGCTCTCCAAACGGGAGGACCCAAGTGACTACGAGTGCCGAGGAGAAGCTGGCGCCAAGTTTCTCCTGCTGTAAGCATCTCTCCAAGTGCTGGGGGGAGACCATTGCCATCTCACAACCCCCAAAAAGAGGGGCAAAGCCAAGGGAGGGACCGAGAGCCGGCCGAGCGGAAAGGCTTTTGAAGCCACCGCCTGTGCCGGAGGGCTTGGGAGAAGCTGCTCCTCCCTGGGAGCTGGCAGCTCCCGCACCGTGGCCCCGCTGCCCGGCACACCCTGGTCCCACAGGCCCTTCCCAATGCCCGGGCGCAGGAGGGAACCGTGGGGCTGCAGCCGGCCGGGCAGGTCCCCGCAAGCCTTTCTGCCCGCTCGGATCTGCAAAGCCTCCACCAGTGCCTCCTCTCCCTCTTTCAGTGGCGTGGGCCTGGCTTTCCTGTTTTCCTGGCTCCTTATCCTCCTGGTTTTCTCCACCTTCCTGGTTGGGGGCAACATCCAGACGCTGGTTTGCAGGAATTGGCTCAACCAGGAGATTTATAAGGTGGGTGGCCATGCATTCAACCCCTGCCCCCATAAAACTCTGCTTGTGTGCACCAAAATGCCTCCAAAAGCCCTGTGTCCTCCACCTAAACCAGTCCAGAAAAGCCTCATCCCAAACCAGAAGATTAAATCTAGGATTAGGCCCTTGGATTTGCATCAGCAGTGGGAAATTGCCCTCATGCTGTTAATTTGCTCGAGGCGATGATGCTCCTACCTGCTGGACCCCCATTCTCTGGTTGTTTGAGGATCACTGGGGTGCTTGGGGCTGGCGGGGGGGTTGGGAATGGGCTCAGGGCTCGTCCCATGGCTGCACACACAGGCAGGTCTCTGAATGGGGCTGTCCCTGGATCTGCAATGGGGACAAGACAATAAAGGCAAGATCAGCCCTGGCTGGGGTGGGGTACACCAGGACACACCTGCAAGGACTGAGCACCCCCTCAAATCGTTGCTGGGAATGTCTGTGCCTGACTCTGTCCCTCTTTTTTTTCCCCTCCCATTCACCCCAGTTCATCGACACCCCTGGGAATCTGCCTCCATCCATGAACCTCACCCGCCAGCTCAACCTCCGCAGGGACTCCAACCTCAGTGCCACGTACCGGTGGGTGCCGCAGGAGCCCCCCTCTGCCCCCATACATCCGAGGGCTAATTTGGGGCAGCACTGCCAACGTCTCTTTGACTTCCAGGGAGTGCAAGAGCGGTGCAGGGCTGTGGGAGGTGCTGCAGCTCGAGAGGTCCTACGACCTGGACGAGCATCTAAAAACCCCCAAGGTGAGGGCTGGCTCCAGCCAGAGCTTTTGGTAACAGCGTGGGGATCCATGAGCTTTACTGGGGTTACTGGGATGGAGGCACTTGGCCCTAACCTGGCAGCATCTCCCTTGTCTGACCTCTGCAGTACACAGCAGACTTCCAAAAACGCCTGGGTGACTTCACGGCGCGCCTGGGCGACGTGCGGCTGCTCCGCAGCGAGGGCAGGCAGGACCTGGAGACCTTCGCCCGCAGCGGCATGGACGAGGTGGACTACGGGCGCTTCCAGGAGGAGGTGAGGGAAGTCCCCTCGCAGGGACCGGGTCCCCACCATGGTGGGCAAGATACCATGGGCTTCCAGGGCTGGATTTCAGGCAGCCACCAACTCTCTCTTCCCCCAGATGAAAATCCCTGTGGTGCAGACCAGCCTTGCTGGCTTGGCGAGGAACCTCGAGGGGCTGCAGAAGATGCAGGTGAGCAGTGGGGCAGGCAGTGGGGGATGCCTGTGAGCCCGTGGGGATGTCCTCACCCCACTGTCCCCCCACAGAGGAACGGCACGGTGGCAGCACGCCTGGCCGATGAGGCCCGGGCCCTGTGGCAGATGCAAAACTCCACGGTGCAAGCGCAGGAGGCTTTGATGGTGAGTTCATATCGGGCTGGTGGCTCGTGGTGCTGCCGGTGTTTGATTGTGTCCCCATGAAAGGGGGACAGGGCTTTCGCAGCATTCTCACCTCTCTGTCCCGCAGGCAAAGCTGGGAGAAAGCGTCCAGTTCCTCTCCCGCTTGGCACCACACCTCCAGGTACTTGCGCAGTTTCTTTCAGTGCTAAAAAATACGTGGTGCCCTATGGGTGCCACTTGCAAGGCCCCAAAAAGCTGGTTACAGAGTGATGGGAGAGCCGAGAATCAGTGTCCTGTAGTGATCAGATTCACTGCTGCAAATCAGAAACCCCCCTGCAGCACTCAGGGTATTTCAGCATCCCTGGCAGAGCCATCTCATGGTGTTTCACCTCGACTGCTCCCTGCCAGGGGGCTTGTCTGATCGAGGCAGGTCCC
>NW_010170033.1:2978-3348 GCF_000695765.1 Mesitornis unicolor
GAATTGGAAGCGCAGGCTGCGCACGGTGCTGCTGGCACCCCCGGGGCACCCATCCTGCTGCTTCACGTGCTAATGGTGCTCTGCCCTTCTCGTGCTTCTCCAGGAGCGGGTGAAGACGACACTGGCCACCACGGCCTCGGTGGAAGCCCAGTTGCCTGTGCAAGCCCAGCAGATCCTCCGGCAGGTGAGAGAGGGCATAAAATTCCCCACAGCCAGAATGAAAGAGTGAGAATGGAGCTCTGGAAGAAGGGAAGGGGCACCTGAAGCCTCCAGCCCCTGTTTACAAGCCCAGAGCTGGTTGGAGCAGGGCTGGAAAGCACGGTGCTTGTCCTCCATGCTGCCTTCCCTCTGCCCAGGAGATCGGCTGGCG
>NW_010170033.1:3379-5087 GCF_000695765.1 Mesitornis unicolor
AAGGAGCTGCGGTACTTCACGCAGTACCTGAACTGGGTCGGGCAGACGGTAGGTGCTCACCTTCAATGCAGGGGAGTTCTTTGGGGAGCCCCCGTGGATGCTGCAAAATGCATCCCCCAGAGCCAGGAGTGAGTTTATGCTTTGTCTTCGCTTCTTGTTCCAGCTGAGGGAGGACGTGGTTTCGTGCCAGCCGCTCGCCACAGCCCTGGACAACGGGCGGGTGATCCTGTGTGACCGCATCGCTGACCCCTGGGTAAGGATCCCATCCCTCTGCAGCAGAGCGGCAGGGACCTGCATGGTGCAACATCCCACCAATCCACATGAATTCAGGGCCAACAGCAGCCCTGACATCCCCCCACCACCGGGAACAGTCACCGCAGAGCTCCACAAACCCCTCCAGAGCCTGGGGGCTGCTTCTTCCCACACAGCTCAGTGGGCACCCCCGGTGCTTTTTCCTTGCAGAACGCTTTCTGGTTCAGCCTGGGCTGCTGCACCTTCTTCCTCATCCCCAACATCATCTTTGCCATCAGGCTCACCAAACACTTCCGCCCCATCCGCAACCGGCTCATGTAAGCAGCGAGCATGGGGTGGGAGGACGCAGGGAGAGGAGATGTGGGCTCCTCCTCAATCCCCTGATGTTTTCTCCTTCTGCAGCTCTACGGGGTCAGAGGAGACCTGTCCCTTCCACATCCCCCGCGTCACAGCACTCAAGCTCTAGGACGAGGATCCACCAGTTGTGGCACCGTGCCCTGCGCCTCTGGAGCTCCCATCAAAATCGTGCCCAAGCACTGCAGGGCTCTGGGTCTCAGACACCTCCTCCTCGGCATCCTTTGGGATCTGGGCATCCTTCCCTGGCACTGGGCACTGATCTCCATGCTCTGTGGGGCTTCAAGTCCCTCTGATGTCTCTTCCCTGGCCACCGTTGGGGTCTGAGCACCCGTTGTGGCTGCTCCCAGAGCCCTGTGGATCAAGGGTGCAGGGGAAGGCTACCCGCAGCTCTCACCAACCACTCATGTACCCCTTGCAGACCCTGCAGGGAAGGATACCTCCCTGGGCAGGGGCACATTAAAATCCTCCCCAGCCAAACCGGCCTCTGCCTGCTTTGTTTCACAGCCGCGATCTCCCCCGCTTTCCATGGGGAACCGTTGGGGAAGGGGAGGGGTGGTGGCAGCCCCGAGGGGCAGCAGACCCAGCCCATCCTCTCCCACCGGAGGCCTTGAAGGTGCCGGGACCTGGGTAAGAGCCTGGACAAGGGACTGAGGCCTGCCCCGGGGGTTGTGCCAGGCTGGACACTCTGGTACCGGGGATAAGGCTGCAGGCGAGAGGGCTCCAGGGCTGAGGGGAGGCCATGGCCGAGGGGGCTCTGGAGCTGGGGGAGGATGTGGCAGAGGAGGCAGTGGGCAAGGACCCAGGGCAACAGCTGAGGGGCCACCGGGGCCGGGAGGGCTCCATGGCTTCTGGGGAGTGAGGGGAGGCCGCGGCTGGGGAAGCTCCAGGGCTTGGGGGAGCTCCAAGGCCTAGGCCTGGCTCTGGCCCAGCCGCCTCCTCAGGGCCTGGCTACCAGGCCTGGGCCTGGGCCTGCAGGGCACCCAGCTCCAGCCCTTCCAGAAATCCAACACCCATAATCCCTCAGGCTGCTGTTAATTAGGGCTTAATTAGAGGTGGAGTCTCAGGGAAAAAGCTGCAGGGAGCTTCAGGCGCTTTCCAC
>NW_010170033.1:5118-8392 GCF_000695765.1 Mesitornis unicolor
TTCTTAAAGAAGCCCAGGCAGGGCCTTTGACTCCGAGTTTATAGTTTTATGGTGTGAAATGCCTGCTTTTCGTTCATATATTTTATCCTCCGATTTCAAAACATTTTCTCCAGCCAGCAAATAATTTACAAAATACACAGGAGTTAGCAGACCTTCCAAGCGAATGAGGATTTCCCAGTATTTCCCTCACCAAAATATTCTCTCTGCTAACCCACAGAGAAATGCCCCATTTTAATGCATTATTAAAAGGCTATTGCTACCCACAGCCAGCAATAATGCATAAAACACCTGTTTTATGCATTATTTAGGTTATGGCTGCCTGGAGCTAGCTGGTTTAAGGCAGCATTTGCCTGCAGAGGTCAGCATTGCAAAGGCTTTTTTAACTATTTTTACAAAGGGATTTGGGGAGCTGAAGCCCAAAGGAGGATTTCTGCAAGCACCCCCATGTCCAGGGATGTCCTCACCCCATCTGGAAATTATTTGGTGGTGTCATTTGCAAAAATCAGCTTTAAAAATATGGTATTTTGTGGTCAGAGGAAGGTTGGTGCTCGGGAGGGACAGGAGTGGAGAAAATTCAGAGGTAATTAAAAGGGACGGGTCTGGTTCATTTTTTATAAGCCCCTCTCAACACTCGTACTACTTTAAAAATGAAATTATACCCACTATGTGGTGGAGAATAGCAAAGGGATTATCTGCTTTAAATGGTAACATATAAGCAATAATATTTGTTCAGCTGATCTATTGATTAAAAAATGATACAGGTTTGCAAATAATGAGCTGAACTCAGGTGGCTCTTCTTCCTGAAGTTATTTCTTGTAGCTGGGTCACAATAAATAGCAGATAAGCACGCAGATAAGCAATGAATAACAGAGGAATTGACGCAAAATAGATGCGTGTTACAAATCTGGTCACCACCACCGTATCTCTGGTCCCTGCCTGGGATGTAGATGGATTTAAAATGTGAGCAGTTGCATCTCTGAGTTAATAGTAAATCACCAACGAATAATCCAGAAAATTGCCCTAAGCCAACTGGAGGGCACTTTATTTTTTAGAAAAAAATTAAAATGAGGACAAGCTGGATAATGATTCCTCACCCAAAGTAAGGTCATGGTTTATGATTAACATCCAATCCCTCTCCAAAGGGACCCACTTGAGTGGACCAACACACCTTCCCTCTGCCTGATTACTTGTATTAAAGCACTTTTGATATTGCTAAGTGTTGATTGAGAAGTGAAAGATTGAAATTAGCTCATTTCCAGCTCCCAAATGTGATATTTTTTTACGAAAATTGAGTATCTCCTCCATCAGAGGGTTGCTTTTCATTCTCAGTTCATCTGGGATCCACCTTCTGTGCCCTTACAGGGACTTAACCGAACTGGTGTGGATTAAAGCACTTCCCCTCTCAAATCCTCCTCTCTTGAATCACACAGACTCACAGAATCGCTCGGTTGGAAAAGCCCTCTGAGATCATCACGTCCAACCGTTCCTGTCTACCCACTAAACCATATCCCTAAGTACCTCGTCTACCCGCTCCTTAAACACATCCAGGGATGGGGACTCCACCACCTCCCTGGGCAGCCTGTTCCAGCTTCTGACGACCCTCTCAGGAAAGAACTTCCTCCTTCTCTCTGACCTGAACCTCCCTTGGCACAGCTTGGTGCCGTTTCCCCTTGTTCTATCCCCCATCACCTGGGAGAAGAGCCCAGCACCCACCTCTCCACAACCTCCCTTGAGGCAGTTGGAGGTGGTGATGAGGTCTCCCCTCAGCCTTCTCTTCTCCAGGCTAAACAAGCCCAGTTCCCTCAGCCGCTCCTCATCAGGCTTGTTCTCCAGAGCCCTCCCCATCCTTGTGGCTCTGCTCTGAACACGCTCCAGAATCTCAACATCCTTCTTCTAGTGAGGGGCCCACAACTGAACACAGCACTCGAGGTGCGGCCTCACCAGTGCCGAGTACAGGGGGATGATCACCTCCCTGGCCCTGCTGGTCACACTGTTTTTAATACAGGCCAAGATGCCGTTGGCTTTTGAAATTCATTGGCTTGAATTGGCTTGAAATTCAACTCCTGCAACAGCTCACCCGATGCCTTCCTCCTGCTCTCCTCAATGACCCCGACAAGCGTCTATAATTAATATACGCCAGATCAATAATTCAGAGGTTGGAGGGCAGCACCATTCTCATTTCTCCCTCGCTGGGTTGGGTCTGTGGTGTAGACCTGGGAGCTCTGCTCAGCCCAGATGTGGTTCCCCACCAACACCTACTGCTGGACATAATTCACTCTCCTCTATTCCCGGAATTTAGGAGAAATACAGGAAAAACGCAGCCAATTCTGCCAGAATCGGCCTATTTCTGGAATTGCAATAATATCCACATTTACCATTGTTATTTCATTTCCCCCCCTTTTTTTTTTAACTTCCTCTTTCTCAAGGAATGCCAATCTCCTTTCTTCTCCAGAAAAAGGAGCTGTGACACGCTCCATCTGCTTTTCTCATCATTCCCAGAAAACAGCTCAGAAAGCTTAGATACAAACCAGCTGCTGTGAAGAGTTCTTCAAAACTCCAGACCCATCCCGGTCCGCCAAAGATGCTCATTTTAAAGCTATTTATGCAGGCGAGCTTCAGCAATTATTGAGGGAGCAATTAAGTCCCCAGTTCTCAGCTTTATTTCATTGAATCTCAGCCAAGGAGTTGACATAATTATATCAAACTTCGCTTTTTTTTTTTGAGTAACAGATGACCTAAAGAATCCATCACAGAATAACCCAAGCTCCCAAACAGGCCAAGCTCTGTGAGAAATCAAATCTCAGGAGCTTTGCTCCAGCACCATTTATTTTTAACAGGACAAGATACTTGGATCATTGATACCACAAAAATATTTAGGATGACACAGACGTTTCAGGCCAGAATATGGACAAGAAAACACCCTAGGACAAATCAGCCGTGTTGTATTATTAATGCTGGTTATTATTTGCTATTTAATGGCTGTGGTTGGAGCTTTGCTTGCAGGAAGCCTCTTTGCACCGAGTCTGACACAAACAATTTGCCCAGTTCCTCCCAGCTCAGGATAAACAGCCGGTCCTGACCCGCTGCTGTAAATGCAAAACTAATTTCCTTTATTTTCTGTACTTTGATCATTATTCCCTTCCCCAGGGTCCTTCTGGGCTTGCTGAGAAATGCACCGAAAAACAAGCTGGGGGCTAAGGTCACCAGAGCTGCTGGGAAAAGGACAACGCTGTGTGGTGTTCATCAGGGCTCAGTTTTGGGGCCAGTCCTGTTT
>NW_010170034.1:0-10372 GCF_000695765.1 Mesitornis unicolor
ACTCAGTGTCATCTGCAAACTTGCTGAAGGAACTACAATGCTGCTAAAAAATTTTCAGAAACATGAAGAGGTAGAGAACCGAGGGTCATTTCAAAATATCAGTAGGAACATTTGTACAAGCTCCAACACACCACGGCTCTTTGACAAATGTGTGCCTGTGTTCAAACTGAAAAAACAGGAACCTTAAGTCTTATTGGCCTGAGCTCTTCCCAAACCGATTTCACATATTCTTCTTGTGAAAGAGCTGAACTGGAAATAATCCTTCTCTACATCTCTAAAAACCTTTTGGTTCAGTCAAGACAATTTTTATTACTAATCTTGAATTTGCCCAGTAATTAAAGGATAAGGAAGTATTAAACATTATATGGCAAAGATCTTTTGCTATGATTGTTGAGGAAAGAGAGGCATGTCTGCTGGACACTGAGGATTCAAGGCAATTCTTTTTCATTAAAAATACATAATTTTTAGTTATTAGCCAGGAGCTGCTTTCATGTTATGAATTAAACTTCACAGAAAATGCCTTAGATTAAAAATAAGATTTCTTCAATCATTGCTGAAGTAATTAATTCCCACTGGATGGTCCTAGGATAGCAGAATAAATATGTATGAAAAAGAAGGAAAGGCTTAACACCTACACTCTGTCAAGGTTGTCCTGTTAGCTGGAAGGAGTTAGACAGCACAAAACAGAGGTTTATTTGAACTTTAACTTCCCTTTTACTTAAACTACCAAAGAAGTAAACGTCTACACTTGAAAACTGACACAACTACTACATAAATAGGTCCAAAAAACCCAAACACCACCCTCACTGCCTTGATGAGCATTTAATAATGCTGCTTAGTTTTATAACGTTCTTATATACATTATGTATCCAGATAGACATAGGTATTTGCAAAGTATGCTACCTGATTGTAATAATAACAATTCGCAGAAAAATAAATATATCTCTATTAGCCTGTAAAGTTCGAATGAGCGTCTTGTGTTGTGTTTAGTCAGGGTGCAGTAACACTGACTTTTCTAATAACTAATTGAAGCGCCTTTCAGAAGTAGCAGAAAATTCGACACAAAATGACAGATGCTTTAAATATAGGGCAATTTATTTTTCTTCAGTAAATACTGTGTTTAATTATTAGTATTCTAGAAAACCTGTTTTAATTTCCCTGATCCTTTCAAAATATTCTGCAACACACATACTTACTTCTTGGTTCTTTAGAAAAATACCTAAACCATCCATCAAGCACTATAGCCTCCAGCCATGAAGTTATCCTTTTGTTGGGTTTTAGCTAAGCAGAAGAAATGGTTCAACATTTCTTCTTATTAGCTAAGCTGCCATTAGGTCATGCATCAGTTTCCTTTAGTCACAGCAGCACAGCAGTCCGATGTTTTCACAAGGGTTTTAGATTGTGGCTCAGCTGCACAAAAGCACTTTCCATACACTTAAAAACTATAAATGAGTCAATACAGACTGTCAGTCTCGTAAGTAATCATGCATCTCATCCTTCTTTTACCAGTTGGAATCTACAGAGCTCAGCAGCGCTAACCCAGATCCCATCTACACCAGGAAACACGTGCGTCATTGTCTCACTACTGTTGACACAGTGTCACCTCTGCTGGTAGCAAATGGGCAGGTATCACTGCATTGGTATCAACGGGTAGGTCCTGCATTTCCAAGTACAGAGCAGGTGTATATGAAGTGCTATTATGCCGTTATGTTCTGAATTCACACTTTCCAGAACAAATTTCACTACAAAATGTGCATACAAAACACATTCAGAACCAAGACGTTAATTTTAGAATTTTCACACCCGTAGCAAGTGAAGATAAAAATGAAGCAATATCTAGATATGAAATGTACAGGTCACAGTCAAGCTAAGTTGAAACAAACCATTACATGAGGAACTTACAAACATTTGTACACCATTGAGAGGTTATTCTGAAACTACATGCCAAATCTTGTGCTCAGGTAGTAAACGCTCATGGCAATTGCTTAGTGAACGTTGACAGGATGGTACCATCTCCATCTGGTTAGGGAAAAGACCACACAAGATAGATTTTTCTTAAACATGCAGCCCTTACCTGTTGCTGGTAATGCTTTTTCAAAAAGCTTTTTTTCATTTCTATTTCATTTGTTTGTTTTTAAACTCTCCACTCCAAGAAGAACATTTATCCGATTAAACATTTCCCAAGGAAAGAAACTAGCCATTTGTGGAATTCATCGAGTGGAAGAGGGAAAGATGATACTGATAAGATATAAAACCCAGACTGACACCATTCTTTTTCTCCTATTTCCTGACTGAGGATGCAGTGAGTGGTGTTCAATTAACACCACAAAATGGAGAATGACTTTGCTGTACTTCTCAATGCTTTTAGCACTTCCATAAAGGCAGCCTCTGCATAGTGAAGCCCTTAGAGAGGACAGCTATTTATAGAGAAAAATTATCCAAAAAGATGGATCAGCATCTTGCACTGAGTTTTGGGGCACATAAGACATCAACTCTTTCATTCAGACTCTCTAAAACAAAATTATGACCCCTGTCACCATGAATGGCCCTCTTCTGTCTGCTGGATCACTGACACATTGCCAGACTATTTCTAGACATCCAACACTTATCAAGGCTTGATTGTGCCCATTCTGAACTTTACCACCAGTATGAAGAATGTATAATGGAATTTTACTTCACCGGATTTTTTACACCTATTTTGCAGTCTTCTGCACTGATACAAATAACTGTATGAGGTGCAAAGCAGCAGGGAATTATATCTATATAACACCGTAGTCATAAGGCAAAGGTGACGTTACAACTTTGACTTCAGCATCCAGCTGTCAGCAGATCTGTCAAAGACACGTCCTGTTTATTGCATTTTGAACAAGTACTTACTTACCCTACACTGTGCAAATGAAACTTTGACACTTGACTTTCCACAGACTCAAGAGATGTTGCTTCCTTATTGCATCTTCTTCCACTGATACTTAGCTTCATTCCCCATGGCCCTGGAAGGCAAATACATTCATCAGGGAACAGTGACATAGGCTAAGCCAAAACCAGTGCGTTCACAGCCCATTCAGTCCAGCCTTGCCTTTTCACAACCAGTCCCTACCATATCACTACAGAGCAGCCCTGAAAAGTCGTACAATGCTTTTAAGCTCAATCAACAACCTGGAAGTGAATGTGCAGTCATTACCTTAGCTTCCTATCCTCAACCAGGCCCTATTTCTGGAAAATTAGGTCGCATTTCTCCTGCAGCACAGTAGAAAAACTGTGCCGTTATACACAAGGTAATAAGGCAGAGGGGATGCTGTTGGACATCACTGATATTAGCTGCTGTGCTAGTGACAAAATTAATATCCAGAAAATATTGCTTTGTGTTATGACAAAATCCTCACAAAAAACAAGCTATCTGCTGGCATATAAGTGAAAAAAATACACATTGAGTGCTTGGGTTTAGGTTTTTATGATGCTGCATGGTAACACATTCTGCTTTCATTACTATTCATAGGTGCATAATTGCCCTGATGTTCACAGAAAGTCTGAGCATTAATAGACTCACATACTATTTGACTCAGTTTCCCCTTGCTTTCTGATACAGTACCCTATTTTATTCCCCGAAAAAGCAGCTCCAGACATTTACTGTACAGACAGGACAATTCGTCACTTACTGCTGTGACAATAAACAATCTTCATCTCCCACAGACCCAACGTGCTGTGATAAGAGAAAATTCATTTTCAGAAGAAGGAGTTCTAAACTGCGTCAACCTGAAAATCTCCCAAGACACCTGCAAGTCTTCTGAGATTTGTGATTCTCCTTCTTTAAACAGCGGGTCAGGAACACAGCAAGATCAGGCACCATGCGCCCTTTGAGATTTCTCATTACAATGCATGTAGATGTCAAGGACGACATGGAAACTTATGGAAGAAGTTTTATTGTGCATTTTCAAACTAAAGAAAAAGCAACACATACCCACCAAAAAATATAAATGAAACCCAAAAAACCCACTTCTGGTGGAAACAATCCTAAGCTATACACCTCCCAGCCGAGACAAATAAAAGCTGGATTCATTTGGGTGAAGGAATCTATTATCGAAGATATCATTAAAAAAAATTGTTTTATAATTAGATCCCACCGGGAAGCCAAGAGATCAGGAATTTAGGAATGTCCTTCTCCGTTGTCCTTTTGATCATCTGATTTATTATCCAATCAATCCTTGCAAATATTTGCCCTTGCAGATTATACGAGCTGTTCTTAAAGTCCCAGCAACAGAACCAATTCTTAATTAGGCTCACTCAGTTTTTAGAATTTCACTATACTTTGATATTCTTTCAGTCCTGAAGTCTGTTCACACAGACCAAGGCATTCAGCATCAGGTTAAGCCACCTGCTTGAAATGGACTCAACATACACAGGACATTTTTCTTTTTCTGTTTTATTTTTGGAGTTTTTTAGTTTGTTGGTTGGTTTTTTTCTCCTCTTACTTCCAATTTTATTTTTCATGATTAATCAGATGCATGGCTGCAAAGCAAAGCCATTGCTGTCATAAAAGGCCATTTTTGCATAACCAGATAACAAGATTTAACATGCCATTTGTCTTCATTATGCAGCTGATGAGCAACTCCCAGAGTTTATGGTTTAGTTCTCCTGCACGCTGATGGCTATTATAAAATTATGTTGGCAAAAATAAACAAGACTTGAAAAATAAAGAGGATGACACATAGCTATTTCAGTACAGTATATACCCTGAAAGCGTATACAAACTAGAAGCAGCAGCAGTTTTCTTTTTTCCCAAATATACCTTCATTTAAACTTCCCTTTACCTACACATATAGCAGTTCAATGCTGGCCTGGTTTGAGCTAAACAGAACTAACTTTCTATTTAGTGATTTCACTTTACAGCTCAGTCTCTTTTAAGGGGCTGATCTTGCTGAACCTAGCAGCGCGTTTTTTCCAGTATGTTCTGCTACAAATGATAATCTCAAGGCCACTGTCTCACCACGGGTGCCGTGTCTGCACCTACAGGGGGGAGCGGACCCAAACCTGCCCAACGAGGGATTGCATCCCACACACGTCATACTCAGTGTAAAGCCAAGGGATCACCAGGGTCTCGACCATTCTTCCATCTTGGACCCTTTCTTCTGTCTCGACTCCTTCAATGGCTGAAGTCTGAGCAGACCCTACTGGTTCATCTGCCTCTGATCCTGATTCCTGTGTTCCTGCATCAGCTCCCACTGCTGCTGGGTCCAGACTGGGACTTTTCCAGTGTCTGCTTTGCAGAGCTTCTGGTAACATATTCATCATTGGGGGAGGGTGGGAGGAGGATTTTATATTGGTTTTGTATATATATTTGTAAATATCTGTATATATTTCATTATTTTCCTATTTACATTATTATGCTGTAGTATTACTATTATTGTTTTATTAAATGTACTATTTTCCAACCCGTAAAGTCTCTCTCCCTTATTCTCTTTTCCCTTCAGGGGAGAAGAGAGGGGTTAATAGAGAGCATCTGGCCAGGATTTAGTGGCCAGCCCAGCCCTAAACCACAGACGATGCACATACTTAAAATACTTCCTGGAAAGATGTGAAAAATAAAATGGCAAAATTCACCGTAAACATCTACAGAAATAGAAGAGGGAGTCTTGATGTTCTGGAACCTATTGAGACCAAGTGCTCTTCAAAGCCTGCTCCGGGGGTGCAGAGTGAAGAATGAAAGTAAATACTGTTGATAAACCAAACTTTACATGTTGATCATGAGGCAATTCATTCAGATGACTGCTACCTGCTGTAGACACAGCCAACGTAAAGCTGGCTATTGAATTCCTAAAAGGCCTGTTGCTCTGCAGACACACAAATGTGTGGACATCTAATCCTTGTGAAGCAAATCCGTTACATATACAAACCCAAAGTTAAGGAATTCCCTGCTCGATTGCTTTATTTCATCTTTTGCCAGGTAAGACCTGCATCACTACATATAGGATAGCGCACAAGTGGTTCCTGGGATATCTGACAGCAGCTGTATCATTCATATTTGTACACATTTCCTTCACAAAATAAGGTGTTTAAAAACCTTTTCTTTCTACTTCCATTTACACACATATCTGTTCATCATCATTGATTCTATGATCTCTTTTACTCCTCTCTGATTTGCTTTGTGATTTGCCAATATCTTCTCAAGAAAACCCTTGCCATGTTCGTTGTGGCAGCTCAGCAGAGGCAGATTTTATCACTGCTGTACACGTAACTGTGTGCAAACTAGCACGTCCAAAATTATTTCTTTTGTTCATACACCTCAGCTATACAACAGGATAATTTATACTTAAACCAACAATCTGAATAAGACTTCTTAAGATGATAATTTAAAGAAAAAAACACAAAGTGTCACTAAGAAGCAATTATCTCTACCAGCTTTAGTAAAACCTCCTTCACCAGAATGTGAAGTATTTGCTGCAGATGGCTGCCCGTTCTGCAGCTCCCTAGAATCCATCAGCAAGAAGAACTGCAGAGCTGAAAACACATTGCTTCTTTTCAAAAAAGCTTTTCTCTTCTTTCCAACATAAGAGATGAATGAATATTTTTCTCTCACTCCACACAATTCTGAACTATAAGATGCTCCTGGTCTTTTCCCTCACAGCACCTGTGAACATTCATTTCGTCTCCCTAGAGACCTGTTACCACCCTTCCAAGCTTCCCTTCCTGAGCTTTATTCTGCAAACCTTGGAATTTAGCCTGAGGATGCAAGAAAACTTAGACACACCCTCGCTCTCCCAGTGGCTTTCAGCTTGTATGTGCTCCAGATAAAAGTTATTTTTAACCTCAATTAGTTTGCTGTATTAGCACAAACAAGGGGATGGCATAAGGTTGAATAAGCAGCCAAGCGCAGGGAAAATTCATAAACCAGCATTGCTCAAAACAAAACAAAAGAAGAAAAAAAAAGAAGGTGTAGATATATAGATATAGATAAATGCTTCATTCACTTGTCTTGGCATTCTCCTGCATTACCTTTCTTTCTTCCCAGCCTGATTTTCTGAGCCAGTCCCTGTTTCAGGCTTTATATTCTCAGAATGCCTTATGTTTATGAGCATGTTTTTAGCCAGCAAGTCCCCCAGAGTGAGATCGTGTGACACCCACAGGCAGAGCTCTTGCTTTCCACACGGAGGGGTGGGGGTTGACTCACGTGCACAGGGCAGTGACCAACGCAAGACACAAGGACATCAGCGTACCTCTCAGAGCCACTCCAGCTGGCCACCTGGTGATCGTTCTTCATACCTCATTTTATTCAGGAAAAGACTCTTAAGACCAAGGTTTTCTCTCTCCAACAGCTGAGTTATGTTACAGAGAAAAGACAGTAACATACTACATGAATTGAACTTGAATTAATATATTAACACATATATAGACTTTGATCAGACTTTCTCAAAAAAAAAAAAACAACCTTGTGGAATAATAGCATTTCTAACAAAAAAATACTCATTCTCATCTTTACTTTCTAACAATACCAGAACAATGAGTACGACAGAACAACGTCTATGACAAACAGAAGCATCATTGTTAGGCTGTACAACTACAGGTGAACACAGGGCATGATTCCCATGCACTTTAAAGATCAAAATGTGTTTTCTTCCTTCTGTGATATCTCTACTTCTTAACCAAAGAACGTGTTTATCTGTACTGCCAAGCCATTCTATATCTATGGCCAATGATGAAATTAAATCTGTTTGCCAGAACACACATATATGCAGTTGCTTACTTTTTCCTTGCTTTCTCCCTTAATAGAAGTAAAATCCAAGGAATCCGTCAAACAGATAATTTGAATGAAATACCATACACAATGTATATGGTATTGTAAAATATTTTTCCTTGTTTTCCGTTCTTCCTACAGTAGCATTTATTCTGGCACTGCTCTTCCAAATGATGGCAGATGTCTGGGGCCTTGCAGGTCACCTTCCTAATGGAAGAGAGAGCAGTGATGTCAAGTTGGGTATAATTTAAGTGTAACTCGTTCTATTTATGCAGGACTTCTGTTAAAGGCTTGCAACAGAAATTAGCAAATTGCCTCTAGGCAATCTCTTCCTTCAGTAATAAGCCCAACAGCAGTGGACAGAGCTCAAAGAGCAGCTCTGCCTCAAGAATTTAATTTAATCAGAAATCTGGGTAGAGAGCAAATTCTCCTGCTGCGTTCATACGCCCTCTCCAAAAGACCTGTCACTACACCAAGACTTGCATAACCAAAACTAATGGTAACTCAGCACGTCTTCCCAAGACGAAACATATGCTCATAGGCTAAGGAAAAAAAACTACTTGAAAGACTGCCTGTAATAGTACCATCTGTTGACACCTACCATAGCCCTGTTATTTACCATTTACAGAGACGGTACCCATAGGTCAACAAGTTTGAGGCTTTGCTGTGCTAGACTTCCTGCAAATATAACAAGATCGGCAGTCAGCCTCTCAAAACATTTCTATATGAGGCAGAAGCACCAGCAGTTACTTACCAATGACTACTAAAATAAGGGCACTTCTACAGGTTCCGCATGGAGCAGCTTTCAGATGTATTTTTCAAAGTGGGATTTTATGTTTCTAAACAGCTCACGTACAACATCCAGGCTAAAATTCCAAATTTGTGTGAAATAGTAATTTCTCTCGTTTATTGTGAGCTTGTCAAAAGAAGGGCGTTATATTTACAGCCAAGATCACCAGCCAGTAGCTGAGCTGAAACCTTGGCAGGCATCCACTGAAGGTGACAGTGGTCCACTGAGCACAGGGAAAAGAAGCAACCACAGAGACAGAAATACAGTGGAGGAACAAGTCGGACAGCACTAGAAAATCAAAGAGGCAGAAGAAAAGAAGTGACTGGCAAAGCAGCGTAGAAGGAATAGCAGTCACAAAAAAGACTGTGAAGTCAAAGATGACAACGTAGACACCAGCCCAGGCAGGTGACTATACACTGAAATAGGCTCCACTGGTGATATTGTAGGGGTTGGGATATTGGAAGCAACTGCTAATGAAGGGACAATGTATGGTGTAACTTTTAGGTTGCCCTAAGTGCAATCAAGAGTTGGACTCATTGATCCTCATAGTCCCTTCTGACTCAGGATGTTGTTTCTATAAAAATGGTTGTTTTTTCCCCACTTCTCCCTTACCAACACAGCACTTGCTGTCCCCATCTGACTCTCCAGCTGCTTCCTCCACATGGATTCCCAGTTCAATTCCTTTCCTTTACTATGCCAAGAATGGCCTAACACCTTCACCCTGAGACAGCACAATTCAGTGCCTAATTTTTCAGAAAAGCCTAAGCCAGCTCTAAGATGACACTTGGAAAGTGGTAAGAGAAAACTGAAGACAGAATGACAATGGCACAGCAGGAAGATTAGCAAAGAAGAGGTAAGACACGTCTAGAAGACATACTGATGTATTAATGCAAATGAACAAGGCAATAACAAAGCTTTTAGTGTATCCTACGTAATTCTGATAGCATGTTCAATAAAGACGGTGTTTCCAATTTGTATTAGGTAAAATGTAGACACGGACCCCAAGGTTTGCAGGGTTTTCTAGACACATCTGTATTACAGAGAAACCATGTTAAATTAAAAAATAATGATTAGATTTTAAGCTGGTTTATCTTTTCTTACTTTGCTATAGAACGCATCATCCCCACTATTGCTAAAACAACTAGCTGACATCCCCAGTACCTGTGCAGCTGCTTTAGACTCGAAGCACTCAGACATATAAATGATCCAATGTCTTTTTATAGGGTATTAAATTTAAAAAAATACCTGAAAAAAACCACCTCAATTTATATGCAGGATTTGACTCAGAACTATTAAAATCTAAATCCTTAGTGCTAAAATTAGGAAAACAATTTATTAAAATAGTAGTAATATGCTTAAATATTTCACTTAGTTGTGTCCACTCAGGTTCTGTTTGAGCCTCGTTCAAAGAAAACAACCTATGGTTTTACTGAATCAACATACGATAGAAACGAGGGGCAGATGGAGAACAAGACTGTTTCAGTGCACTCACAGATGGAGGAGATTGCAAACGATATATTTGAGATATTTTACACCGTTCTGTATGAAATAAGATACCAAAAGGCTATCACTGACGTTGGTAGAAGTAGCAGTTACTATTTAGCAAATTGTGTTACCATGTTATTGAAACTTCACCTTAAAGCAGCTCTAATTTCTGAAATGCCCTCATTCCTCGCTTCCGAGAGATAGGCTTCAGTATCTACTGGGTACAGCGGCTTAATTTAAACCAATGCTGGATGAATTAGTGATAGATTCCTAGCAGTTCTCTAATCCGACTGCTCTCAAATGGAGGAATGTCAAGAGTACTGGACAGACATTCTCAAGAATCACAGAATCACTCAGTTGGAAAAGCC
>NW_010170035.1:0-6837 GCF_000695765.1 Mesitornis unicolor
AGTCACAGAGCACCCCCTTCCCAGTACCCACCGCAGTGGATTCTCTGATGTCTCTTAAAGGTTGTGCTCACTGGGCTGTTCCCTGCGGGGTCACCCCGACTTTTTGCCTAATTCCCCCCAAATTTGACCTAAATACAAATCCCATGGGGTTTTTTTTTGAGGAGAGGGCGACTTCCTGGGCGCCATGGCCACCCCGGTGCTGCCAGCGAAGGCCGCCCGTGCTGGGAGCGAGCTGGGAAATGGGATTAGGAAATGGGATTCGTTCCACCAGCCCCGGTGACAAAAGGAGGGGACACGAGCGCCAAAGCCGCTGGAAAATGAATATTGAAAAGAGGTGAAAACCCATTAAAACAGCCTCAGTTTTATTTCCAGTACAGCCCAGTAAATCAGCACTGCAGGGCGGCTGCGGGAGGGGAAGGGGGGAAGCTTTGCACTGGGAGAGGGACAAATTCAGCCACTGCCTCTGCCCTAGGGGATCTTGCAGCGATGAAACCCCTCCAGCACCTCCCTCCATCTGTGCCTCAGTTTCCCCATGGGAGGATCCCCAGCTCCCTCCATCTCTCCCTGTTTTCTCACCCGGAGGGAAATCCAGGTGTGGGTTAGTGGGGATGAAGCTGTCTTGGGCTCGGGAGCTGCATTTTGGGGCTGGAAACCTCCAAATCCTAATAACATCGAGGCCATGAGGTCGTGGTACCTCCTGGAGTCCCAGTCCCATAAAACTGAGGCTCTGCAGCTGCTTTTCTGGTGCCAAACATCAGGATTTTGGGTAATAGAGGCAGGTCGGAAAGCCGACATGAGCCAAGCTGCAAAATGGCTGGGAACACCCATTTTGGGTTAAAAAAGGGCAAAATGGGAGCGGTGCCCACGCTGCCAGCTCATTTTTCCCTATGGAAGAGCTGCGGTTCATCCTCCAGGGATGCTGGGGGGATCTGCTCAGCTCCAAACCCCAAATCCCCAGGGTTGGGGACACCCAAGGTCACGGCCATCACGGTGTCAAGGACCTGGGTGTCCGAGGCTGCCCTTGGGCCCCGATCCTGCCCCATGTGGGGCACGTCCCGACCTGTCCCCACAAGCCCTCGCTGGGTACCAACGGGGGCAGCTTTTCCAGCCATCACATAGGGTTGGCCAAGGATGCTTGGAAAGTTGAAGAGCAGCCATGGGAAGGTTTCCATGGCAACGGGAGGGAAAAAAAAGTATATAATCTGCATTTCTCCATGCGAAGGGGGGGTAAAGGCGGTCATTTGTATGCAGGCGGGCGCGCGGCGCCTTTGAAATTCAAGCAGAAAATCAAAAAGGCGAAGGCAGAAGCGTAGCTGCCGGGTGATTATGCGGGAGGTGGGAGAGCGGCACGGCCCTGCTGTTATTTAGTGCTGTCCCTGGCGAGGACGGGGATGGGGATGGGGATGGGGACAAGGATGGGAATGGGGACAGGGATGGGGACAAGGATGGGAATGGGGACAGGGATGGGGACAAGGATAGGGTCTGGGATGGGGACAGGGATGGAGACAGGGATTTGGACAGGGATGGGGACATGGATGGGAATGGGGACAGGGATGGGGACAGGGATTTGGACAGGGATGGGGATGGAGGCAGGGATTTGGACAGAGATGGGGACAGGGATGGATATGTGGATGAGGACAGGGATGGGGATGGGGACGGGCATGGAGATGGGGATGGGAACAGGAATAGGGTCTGGGATGAGGACAGGGATGGAGTCAGGGATTTGGTCACGGATGGAGATGGGGATGGGGACTGAGATGAGGACAAGGATAAGGTCTGGGATGAGGACAGGGACAGGGATGGGGACAGAGATGAGGACAAGGATAGAGTCTAGGACGAAGATGGGGACAACAGGGCACTGTGAGGGGTCCAGGCGCTGTGGCAGGGCTGGTGTGGGAGCATTGGAGGCCAAGGGGGGCACTGGGGAGGAAGGAGATGCACAGGGAGGTGCAAGAGGAGAGAGGAGTCCTTGTGGCCGTCTGTCCTCCCTGTCTCTGTCCTGCTACCCGTGTATCTTTCCTGTCTGTCCTTCCCATCCATCCACCCATCCTTTCTATCCATCTAGCCTGTCTGTCTGTCCTTCCCATCCACCTCTCCTTCCTTTCTCTCCTCACTCTCCCTCTGTCCTTTCCAGTCCCCCATCCTTATCCCAGTCCCCTCATCCTGATCCCAGTCCTCTCATCCTTATCCCAGTGGAGGCTGAGCCTCCCAGTCCTCTCATCCTTATTCCAGTGGGGCTGAACCTCCCAGTCGTCTCATCCTTATCTCAGTTCCCCCATCCTTATCCCAGTCCCCCCATCCTTATCCTAGTGGATTTTCCCCTCCCAGTCCCCCCATCCCCATCCCAGTGGGTTTTCCCCATCCCAGTTTCTGACCAGTTCCTGTGATTTATTCAGGGAGACGCTGCCTCCTGCCAGGGCTTTGTTTGGTGCGGGTGCTGCAGTCCTTTGTCCACGCCACACTCCCAAAATGAGGAGTTTTTCACCTTTTTTCCCCCTCTTCCCACAGCCGTTTCCCTTTTCCCGCAGCTTTTCCAGGGAAAAGGGGATGGGGACACCAGGGCCATGGGGGTGCAAAGCTTCCCCTTTGGGTTTAGGGTTTGGGGTGCAGCCCAGATGCCCCGGTGAGGGGCGTCCGCCGCCTCCACCCCCCAATTCACATCTCTGCCTCCAGAGGAAATGTCTGCTAGGACCAATTTGGGTTCAAAACACCCTAAAATGGAGCAGAGCATTGCTTCTGAATGGCCACTTGGCCAAAATTTCCACTGCAGCCCAGCCAGGCCTCACGGGGTGGGCGCTGGGAGGGGGGTGAGGGCTGCGAGACCCCAATTCTTTGGATTTAATCCCATTTCACCCAATGCAGGAAGCTCCTCAGAGGCGTTTTGGGGGTTCCTTGCTCCCCACCATCTCCCATGGGTGAGGCAAGACAGATTTTGGAGTGGGTGCCCATTTTCATCACCTGAGATTGGGGTTTTTTGGGGAGACTCCCCCCTCCTCCGGAGTGGGATGCTCCATTTTCACCCCAAAAAACCCCAGATTTCTTTCCTTGCACCACCTCCTCCCAGCATCTCCTGCAGCGGCGACGCCAAGATCAAAAAAAACAGGAGGATTTTGGTAAAATAGTGATTTTTCCCATCATTTTTCAACCATTTCCTCCCTCCGCCTCATTTTTGGGTGTGTTGGAAGCACCACTTCCCATAGAGAAACCTCATTTTTCATGAAGCGACCCCAAATTTGGCCTTTTTCAGCATCGAGATAGAATATTTGGGGAAATTTGGCTGTGGGTCCAGGTGTGGTTACAGCAGCCTTGACCCCCACGGGGTATTTTTACCCCCAAAATCCACATTTTCTATTGATGGAAAGAGTATTAAATGACATTTTTAGGTCCCGGTTTTGCCCCAGCAGCTTTTGAAGCCTTTCAAGGTCTGGCCGCTGGTTTTTGGGTTCTTTTTCCCTGCTTAAAAATCCCCTCCACAAATGGCTTTACATTACTCACCATGGCAAATCACCTCAAAGTCCCAAATATTCACTCCCAAATCCCATATATTCAACTGAAAATCCTATATATTCACCCAAAAATACTATATATTCACCCCAATCCCATATATTCACCCCCAAATCCCAAGTATTAACCCAAAATTCCTATATATTCACCCTAAAATCCCATATATTCACCCCAAAATCCCAACTATTCACCCCAAAATCCTATATATTCACCCCAAATCCCATGCATTCACCCCAAAATCCCAAATATTCACCTCAAAATCCCACATATTCACCCTGAAATCCCAAATATTCACTCCAAACCCCACATATTCACCTCAAAATCCCATGTATTCACCCAAAATTCCCATAGTCACCCCAAAATCCCATATATTCACCCCAAATGCCTATATATTCACCCCAAATGCCTATATATTCACCCCCAAATCCCAAATAGTCACCCCCAAATCCCAAATAGTCACCCCCAAATCCCAAATAGTCACCCCCAAATCCCAAATAGTCACCCCCAAATCCCAAATAGTCACCCCCAAATCCCAAATATTCACTCCAAACCCCACATATTCACCTCAAAATCCCATGTATTCACCCAAAATTCCTATAGTCACCCCAAAATCCCATATATTCACCCCAAATGCCTATATATTCACCCCCAAATCCCAAATAGTCACCCAGAACCCCATATATCACCCCAAATTCCCAAATAGTCACCCCCAAATCCCAAATATTCCCCCCAAAATCCCACATATTCACCCCAAAATCCCACATAGTCCCCCGAAATCATGACTATTGACCCCAAAATGCCATATATTCACCCCAAATTCCCAAGTATTCACCCCAAATTCCCAAGTATTCACCCCAACTTCCCAAATCTTCACCCAAACCCATCTTTTCTCCAGCCTTTTTTTGTTTTTAAGCCGGATTTTCTCTCCCCACGACAACCTTTTGCCGATGGGAGCGGGGTGGAGGTTGGCTCTGTCCCTCTAATACATCATTTTTATTTCCTGTTGTAACTGACAAATTGTTCTGTATTTTATATCGGATCCCTCCAGGCAAAGGGGCTGCGGGATGGGCTTTTTTTTTTCCTTTTTGCTTTTTTTTTTTTGCTTTTTTTTTTTTTCCCGGTATTACCTGGGCAAAAAATAATAATATAAAAAAAAAAACCCCGAGTCGTAAAATCAAATAATAAAATAAAATAAAAACCAAAGTTAAAATAGTCCGAAAGAACAGATACGGTGGTAATGAGCACCGCAGAGATGCTCTATAAACCTGAGCAAGGCTGCAGGGATGGGGAAGGAGAGGGGAATAAAAAGCAACCGGGCAGAAATTCCCACCCCCCCATAAAAAAAAAACCCGTTATCACCTCCAAAAAACGCCAGAAAAATTTTCAGCCCCCTGCACTGCGCCCGATTACCACGAACGGGTGCAAACGCACCCAAAAACCTGCTTATTTCCCCAGAAAATCGCCGCTCGCCGCATCGTTTCAGCTGGCAAAAGAAAAAAAGAAAACCCTCCTTGGAAACAGAAAAACCTGATTTTATGATTTTTTTTTTTTTGCCACGCGAAGCTTTGGTTCTTCTCCTTAAAACGCCGTTTCCGCCAGGATTTTAATTGTCTTTGAAAAGGTCAGGCGACGCTCCTTCCCGCAGGTTTCATTTCCCTTTATTTATTTGCCCCCGGAGGAAAGCGGCGTTGGCCGCGTTCTGCTGGAAAATCCGCCGCTCTGAGGAGAAAAAAAATATATAATGTTAATAAAATTAAAAAGAAATGAGAAAATAATTTGAAAAAAAGGTCTTTTTCTGGTCTGAAATGCTCTTATTTCTGGACTCATCTTTGCTGCCGAGGATTGGTTGGCTCTGGGCTCCCCACAATGCTCCCTTGTGGCAATTTTCCCCATATATCCACAGTTTTTGTCTCATTTTATGGATATTAATGGGATTTTGGGGGTACCTGAATTAATCAGAGGGGGTTTAATCCAAGCATAAAGCCGTCCCCATCCATCCAGTCTGTGGACACATGGACAGAATGAGACAGACAGACAACACTCTTCCCATCACTTTGGTTATGAGTGACCCAAAATCTCTGAGAATTGCCCCATTTTGTGCTCCTTTTCGTGTAGTTCCAACCATGGCCAAAACCGCCACCTCCTGGGGAACTTTTGGGGTGAAATTTGCCCTTTTTGGAGATAGGGAGGTGGCAGAAGGGGGACTTCGGTGACCACCACAGATGGGACTCCCGTATCTGAGAGCCACTGAGATCCTTGGGGACATTTTTGGGTGGAAACTCATCGTTTTCCAGCCTGAAGAGCCAAATTCCTGGAGGGGGAAAGGATTAAAACCCAAAATCTTGCTGCACCATGGCTGGGGATGCTCCATGATGCTGCAGACCTCGGTGGACCTCAATAGACCTCGATGGACCTCGATGGACCTTGGTTGACCTTGATGGATCTTGATGGACCTCGTTGGGCTTTTTCTCCTCCTTTGCCACCTCTGCCTTGCAAATCTCCATATTTTTATGGGTTGTTCGATCCGTTTGGAGCATTTCTGGCTTGTTTATAAATATCCTCACCTATAAAGAGCTGAAGGAAGGAGCCGTTAGCCCAGGGCTCTTCAATCAGACAGGGAAGCTGCGGGTGAATAAATTCAAGTCGGAAACGAGATGTTCCTCACAGGCAGATAACAATTCACTGGCAGAAAAGGGTCTTATTTGGGATGAAGTGGTGAAAAATGTCACACATGGGGACCTCGGAGGTGGCTGGGGAAGGGGACCATGGCCCCTCGTGGTGGCAGTGGCAGAGGGATATCTGCATTTTCCTCGGCGTTGGCTGCTGCTGGGTTTTGCTTGGGTCAAAAAAAGCAAGGAAATGGTTGTCTGGAGGAAAAATGAGTAATCTGTCATTAACTGGGATCTGTGGGGCTGCGTGAATGTGGACATGGGGTGCAAAGGGGTGCAGGAACAGCTCTGCATCACCCTATGAGCCCCAAAAGGGGCCATCAGCTGAATTAATGCCCCTTTTCCAGCCTGGCATCCGTCCTCGGAGCTGGATGGATGAGATCAACCTCCCCCTTGAACTTTATTTCTTTGAGGGGGGGGGAAAAATCTGAGAGGAGGCAAAGACAAAAACACTGAAATTTCAGGGATGCCAAAGCCCTCAGCATTTTTGCAATTCAGCCTCCCCGAGCTTGCAAAGGGGTTTGTTGGGGGTTTATTTTGGGGGGGGGAGGCAGATGCAGCACATCCCAATGGCCGCGATGAGGTTTTGGGGGTTCCTCCCTGCCCCAGCTCCCTTTTTCTCCCCGTTGGCACAGGCAGCCCAGGCTCCGCGGCAGCGCCGGTG
>NW_010170036.1:0-711 GCF_000695765.1 Mesitornis unicolor
GGAGGGGACACCAGGGATGGGGACACATGGAAGGGACACCAAAGATGGGGATAGAGGGACATGGAAGGACATTGAAGGACACCAAGGATTGTGGGGACAGGGAGGGGACACCAGGGATGGAGATGGGGGAACATGGAAGGGACACCAGGGATGGGGGATGTGGAGGGGACACCAAGGATTGGGGGACACCAGGGATGGGGGATATGTAGAGGGGACACCAGGGATGGGGATGGAGGGACATTGAGAGACATTGAGGGACACCAAGGGTTGTGGGGACGGGGAGGGGACACCAGGGATGGGGATGGGGGGACACGGAAGGGACCGCCAGGGATGGGGGGACATGGAAGGGACACCAGGGATAGGAACACATGGAGGGGACACCAGGGATGGGGATGGGGGGACGTGGAAGAGACACCAAGGACTTGGGGACATGGAAGGGACACCAGGGATGAGGGGACATCAAGAATGGGGGATGTGGAGGTGACACCAAGGGTTGTGGGGATGTGGAGGGGACACCAGGGATGGTGGACATGGAGGGGACACCAGGGATGGGAATAGAGGGACATGGAGGGACATTGAGAAACACCAAGGGTTGTGGGGACATGGAGGGGACACCAGGGATGGGAATAGAGGGACATGGAGGGACATTGAGAAACACCAAGGGTTGTGGGGACATGGAGGGGACACCAGGGATGGGGGACATGTGGAGGG
>NW_010170037.1:0-8462 GCF_000695765.1 Mesitornis unicolor
TGCTGAACCACGGCATGGTGGTGGGACCAGTGAGTGGAAAGCTCATGGTCTCTTGCCCTTGCAGCATTTGGAGGACAGCTCTGCCCTGTCCCATCCCAGCAGTGTTTCATCCCCTGCAAAATATGAGTTTCATCCTTATTTGATGGATGGGGGATTTTGGTCATGGAAGGATTCCTGCTCACAAACCAAACCCATTGCCTGCTCTGTTTCTCCTTGGGATTATATCCTGAGGTTTGAGGCTGACATGATTTCCATGGAAAAGGCTTTCTCCTCCCTATCCTTGACCTGTAAGATTTTCTTTAGCCAGACTCCCTTGCTGTTAAATCTTTGTTATTCCCTTAAAACAGGGACCACTTCAGCCACTGCAGCTTCTTGGCTTGCAATGCACAGGGCTTGCTCTCATCTAGCGCTGGCTGTCCTTCGAGCTCAGCTGTTTCTGTCCTGAGCTAATTCTTCAGCAGAGCTGCACATGAGCTTTGCTACTGGGATTTTTGAACATCTGCACAGTAGAAACCCAGCAAGGTATAAACTTGCTTTCAAATTTTAAAGGAAGTAATTGAATAAAGCAAAACTTGCCACTGGAGGGTTATGTAGACACAGGTTATGTAGACACTGGTTAGCAGGTATCATCTGTGGATGCCCCTCTCTCTTCTGCCTCGTTGGATATTCTCTCTTGGAAAAGAGGTTGTAGTGAGGTGGGGTTGGTCTCTTCTCCCATGTAACCAGTGACAGGACAAGGGGAAATGGCCTCAAGTTGCACCAGGGGATGTTAGATTGGATATTGGGAAAATTTTCTTTACTGCAAGAGTGGTCAAGCACTGGAAGGGGCTGCCCAGGGAGGTGGTGGAGTCCCCATCCCTGGAGGTGTTCATGAAGCGCATGGATGTGGCTCTTCAGGACATGGTTTAGTGGCCATGGTGGGGTTGGGTTGATGGTTGGACTTGATGATCTTAGAGGTCTTTTCCAACCTTAATGATTCTGTGATTCTTTGAATGTTTCTTAGTGTTGAGAGTAATTTCTTTTGTCCTGTAGCTGCAGGAGTTTAGTACAGGTTGTTGCTGTGCACATTTTGACTTGCCTGCAACTTCTTCCCTTGGCTGAGATGGAAATGAAGCAGCTGGAGAGTGAAGTAGAGCAGGTGGCCCTTCAGGGTACTGCTTCTCTGTACGTGGATGTCAAGGCTGGAGAAACTAGTCCTGAAGACTTGAAGAAAGTCTTGAAGAACTGTAGATCATGCTGATAGTAATGACTCAAAGCTATGAAGAGCAGGGCCTGTCTCTCACAACCTTTAGTTGTGACATTGCAAGCAATACATGCATTTTATTCTCTGGTTTCCATACCTTTCTGCAATGCACATGCTTTCTTTTAGTTCTTTGTAGAGAAGGTCCGTGTCAGAGACTGATGCTTCTTGTTGTTTCAAGACTATTTGCCATTGTCATCCGTGTCCCCGTCCACAGAGTCACGGGGGGTGAACAGAATGGCTCTTGTCTGGTGACACTGGGGAATGTCCCCAGTTCTTCCAAATCACTGAGCAGCTTCCTTGGGCTGATGTGCTATTTTTAGCTTTAATTGGGCTCAGTCTATCTGAAAAACTTGATCCTTTTGTCCCTGGCAAACACCCATGTGTCTAGCAGCCAGGCACGATGCCATCTCGCCAGATGGCCGGCAGGGCAGTGGCCGGCACAACTGTGTCATATCTCCTCTGCTTGGCAGCACACGTTCCCAAGTGACAGTCACCATCCACTTTGAACTTAAGACATACATAGGGACTAGCCAAACTGCTGTGCCAGCTTTAATCCAGCCCCATATAGCAGTTACTTCATCGAAACTCATGGAGTTAATGCCCACAACTGCTTTATAACCAGGTGGGACTCACTGAGAAGGTCCTTGTCTTGGAAATGTGCTGGCTGTTGGCTTTGGGCTGTCCTCTTACCCAGACCTCAGGCTGCTTTCATGCAACATCTTTACATTAACCAAGCAGAAACACATTATTGGGATGTCTGTGTTTCTTACCTTTCTTTGGCTGCTGAGTTCCGCAGTGGGATGGTGATACTTACTTTCTTTCTTTCTTTCTTTCTTTCTTTCTTTCTTTCTTTCTTTCTTTCTTTCTTTCTTTCTTTCTATATGAACACATCCTAAGCACATTTAAAGATGCTTTAATTCCTTCTAAACCCAGTATTTTTAGTGGGAATTAATCCCGCTGAAGTGGAAGGCAGGTGGTATTTCTTGGAAGGTGTGGTACCAGGATTAAAATATTCACATTGGGCTTTTTTACAGTCTGTATCCCACTTTCAGAAACACTTTTAAGGTCAGATCTCACAAGTCTCCAGGTGCCTGATGATGCAGGTGGGGATCTGGGAGTGGTGGATGGTCCAAGGTCCCTTTCTGCTTTGGAAGGCTTTTAAGGATCTTTTGAAAATGCTGTCTTTCAACCAAAGGCTCTTTTAGAGCCAGTCAAACCTGAAAGCTCCTAAATCCCTTGGTGCCCAGAAATGCACTGAAACAGAATAGTTATTAGAAGTATTTCTGTGTGTTTGGCCATTCCTTGCTTTGAAATCTTCACCCAGAGAGATCTGGGAGTGGGTTTTCAGAAAGACACAGATCTTCTCATAGATGTGAATATACATGGCCCATGTGCAGACACATGCAGGGGTTTTGTTCAGTCAGGTAGGGAATTTTATTTTATGTTTTTCCCAAAATGCTTTGCTCAGGTCTTTAGTGGAGAGAAGAAGACTGAAGAGCTATCCACAGCTGTGCTGCATAAAATACTATATATCCTCTGCTCCTTCTGCTCTCCTAATAAAGGTGCAGAAATAGAAACACAGATACAGCTGACAAAGCAAAACAGAGGGACAAAGTCATGTAAAGAAGATTTCTGAAAGTCATAAATCCCTCTTTTTGGGCTTGGAGGAGCACGTGCCATGAACTTAGTTGTGAAATGGGTGTGTTGTGCGTGAAGCCGTGTGGAGGCAAGACCACTGGGAGTCCTCTTACCCCCAAGAAAAGAGGTTTTGAAGGGGAAAATCAGTCCTGTGTGCCTGAAAATTTCAGACCTGCCATACGTGTCTGCGTGTATGGAGGCAACCAAAGTGATGGGCTGAGCAAAATGAGACTTCAGTGTCACTTTCTCCTCCTCATCCCCCACTCCTCTTTTTTTATTATTATTTTCACCTCTGTAAGAAGGTATAAACCAGAGATTTATCGAGAGGGTTTGCTGTGAAGTACAGTTTGCGAAGAACTTGGGCTTATGACAAAATGCAGCAAAAGTGCCCTTTATTGCAACTGTGTGGCCATCAGTGTTTTGGATTTATTTCAGGTACTGCAAGAGTTAAGCAGGTTGGGAAAGAGGAGTTGCCTGCTGCTTTTCCTGAAGAGCTTTACCAGCCAGCCAGTGGCCAGATGGCCGTGCCTTTGAACAATACATAGATAATACTAAGCCAGGATCTCAGGAAATAAAGTGGCTAAAACTATATAGAATGTCTTTATTTTCCTGCCTAGGGTGTATGTGTAGGTAATATATATATATATATATATTTGTGGTTAAGTACGTGTTTGAAATGTTATTTGGAGTTTTCTGTTGTACTCATTTCGTACCTCTCCTTTCATAGTCTTGCTGCTACAACAGAGTGTTATCTAGTTGTATTTTATCATTTTGGATTTGTGAACAGAATTTGAGCATTTACAGGGTTTATTTTTCTTCTTCTTTATGGGGTTTTAACACTTATTTCTCATCAGTGAAGAAGAAACCAGGCCCTGTTGACATCCTGACAGGGAGAAAAAATGCATGCTTATGTACGAGATTAATAAGAAAACACCCACTGTTTCTAACAAGAGGCTCCTTTTGGAAGATTGAACTTCCTGGAGATCAGAGACTTGTACCGCTTTGGGTCTGAGGGATGCCTGGCATCCCCCCCACAACTAGTTGAGAAATACTGGGTTGTTAATGTGTCTTATGTCAGTGCTGCTTTTCTGCTCCATACTCTCAGATTTGAGCTGGTAAGAATCCAGGTTTGAGTTTAGTTTAGTTTAGTTTAGTTTAGTTTAGTTTAGTTTAATGATGTATGGTTGGAGGCAGGCTGCCTTCCTTGGTACTGCTCTCCAGCTCTTTCATTTCTGGTTTCTGATTGAACAATGGATGCTTTTTGGTCCAACTCTTTCCTATCACTGTGTTTTACTTCTTCCAGGCATGCCTGAAACCTCTGCAAAGCTGAGCCAAGAGGGGACGAGGAGCAGGCCAGCATTTCAGCATCACACTTGACGGTGGCAGTGCCTGTCTGCAATAGAAAGCCTTACGAGCGCTCCTTGTAGCTTCCCTCCTCCTTGGCATTTGCATCAGGGTGGCTGTGAGTCAGGCAGAAGGGATTCCCTGCCATCGGC
Organism: Mesitornis unicolor; assembly: GCF_000695765.1. NCBI lineage: Eukaryota > Metazoa > Chordata > Aves > Mesitornithiformes > Mesitornithidae > Mesitornis > Mesitornis unicolor. Next base: position 4,378 of record NW_010170037.1, read on the forward strand.
GGGGGGCTTTCACGGCTGTAGCACACTCTGAATTCCTCTTCTTGGCTGAAAACAAAAGCCAGCCTGCTTTCGGGAGATATGCTGGATATTCGTCTCGATTTGCTGTCTCTCTTTCTTTCCTAGCTCTTTCTAAAAATCCCACCCCCTCTGGATCGATTGGTTTAGGCACAGCAGGCACCCAGTTATTTTTACTCAAAAAAAAAAGCACATATATTTTTCTTTTTTTCTATCTTTATTCTCTTTTTTTTTTAATAAACTGTTTTTCTTCCCTTTTCTCTCAGTCCTCACTTGCCCATGCTGCTTTTCTTGGCCAGAGCTCCTGAAGCAGAGCCCCTGACATTGTTTTACAGTGCCATATAAATACTTTTCCTCATCTGGCATGAGCATATTTATGTCCACGTCCCTGCCGGTGCAGACTGCGGAACGGCTTCGTGCTCAAACCCCACCATTAATCTTGGACTGCCTGGAGCAGGCTCCAGCTCTGAGCCACATCTCTGTGAGAAGGTGGGTGGTGCAGTCCCCAACCACCGACAAAAACCCTTCCCTGCACTGAAACAGGAACTCGCAATGGCCAGTTTTAGAAAGTCCATTCCATCTTCTCATCTAAGAAGGGAACTATTCCTTGTGGGCTTTGATGGACTGTCCTGCATTGAGGTTTGTGTGGGAATATGTGGTTGCCATCCCTTGAAGCCCTTGCCAAAAGGAGGTGTGTATTGTCAGTACTCTTGCAAGTGAGCCATGTTTTTGCCATGGTAAATAGATTTCCTCCTTTGTCCGCCTTTTGAAGGATGTGCATGTTGTTGTCCTCTTAGCCGAGGTTGTCATGCTCATTTCTCATGAAACTCTATGCTAAACATGATGTTTACCAGCTTGTTCATTGACTTGTGTTTTCAAGCCTGTGACCATAGCTCACTGGTTTACATTTCATAAGTCAAGCATCTTCACATGTGTCTTACGACGTGGAAGAGGGCAGAAAGGAGAAGACTATCACCAATTTCCAGGAAAGTTTCCCTCCCTGCCCTGCCTTTGCATAGGAGAGTGGCCAGGAGACCAGCTAAAGGATTAGGAAATTCTGTTATAAATATTCTGGCACTCTTTTTAAAGGCATATTTATTTGCCTGGTATGGTTTTTGGGTGCTGCTCTGCCTTTAAGCAGTGATAGTGTCAGATGTCCCAAGCAGAAAAGGAGGGGAAACCTCTACAGAGAGACAGAAAATGAAGGTGATTTAGTGGCGGCTGGTCCTAATGGGTTGTAACACAGAGGTCCTGACAAATACTTAAAGGAGCAAAGATGTCAGATTCCAGCATGAGAAATATCTCAATACCTTGGAGGAGGCTCTACCAGGCCTTTTAATGACCCCCAGTGGCCGAGATCAGTTTTATCTCATCTGCAGTTTGCAGAAACACATGAAATGCTTTGCAACAGGAGTCACATACAGCACTTGGCTATTTAGGAGCCGAGCACCAAGAAATAATGTGGTGATCAGTGCAAGCTTGGGACCCAAGCAGAGTTCCCTTCTTGCAGTGCTGGTTACCGAGTTGTGGCATGCGAGCACTTCCCCATCAGCTCGAACTCTTCTTTCTCTGCCTGTGCCTGGATTTAGAAGATCAAAAAATAGATCAAGATGTTAGCTGTGTCTTCTGGGAGAAGCATCATGGGGTCTGAATATGCAATTATTTAAAAGTAAAGAAATAAAGGTTGGCTTGCAGAAGCTGTTCTGCAGCTTTGTATTTTTCTTTTTTTTAATTTTCCTTTTTAATACACATGATAACTACTCTTCAAACTTCAGTGCTTCAGGGGAAGTCTGAAACTAATTCTCCATTTGGATATTCTGGTGGGTTAAATGCTTTGCCTTTTTTTTTTTAGAGTGGATGTTTCCAGTCTCAGGTTAAAACTGAGGAAAGGTAAAATGCCCACGGATACCTGCAAACAACATGGATTTGCATTTGTAGCTCATTTTCTGTGAAACCGCACTTTTCATCGGCTCAAGGTGAGGGTCAGCATGGGTGGCAGGACAGTATCAGGGATTTTGGTGACTTTTCGTCGTGAAATGACCCCATGTATGGCCAAAGAAAACACCTTGGGTGTGTCAAGGGTGGCTGCAAGCAGGAGGGTGGTAATACGGGGACGGTGAGCAGAAGGACGCAAATCAAAGCAGCTTTCCTGGGACACCCTGGTTTCTGCCTTGCCCCAAAGCAGAAGTGGGTCTGACACCAAACATAGCACCTTACCGTCTTTTCCATTGAATCCACAACCCCATGATGGGAGATGGTGCTTACCCGCTGTAAGGGGAAAAGCTCCTTGCGCTGCTTCATTTTTTGCCGTGCCTCACGGCAGAAGATAGGGATTATTCATTAGTTGGTTGCGCCTCTTTTTTCCTCCACAGCTGCTGTTCCCTGCTAAAATAGATCTCAAACTTCTGATTGCTCTGCTCACAGATAACTTGTAAAACTTGATGCTTCAGGCATCGAGAAAGAAAAACATCGGAGCTGGAGCAAGGAGGCTTGAGAAATAGATGGAAGTGCTTGAGTGTGTAGGTAGACACTTTGTTTTTCCCTCTGACTTTCAGCATTGAAGTTCCTTAAAACACAAGGCTCTATATTCACATAGTTGAATATAAAACTGTTTGGATAGTTTATTTTTTTTAATGTTTTAGGATATAACTGAGTTGTCTTGGTTGGTTGATCCAGACTTGCTCATGGAAGACTCAAACTACCCAAACAACATGTGAAACTTGCTATGGGAAGACATGACCATGGCCAAAAATTCCTCTGAGCACAGAGAGGAGAAAATTCATTCTGTGGGCCCAAAGAATATGCACAACTGTAATGGTAAACATTTCAGGATAAAGAGGTTTGACCCTTCTGCTTCCAGGTATTAAAAAAACCAACTCCTAAAACTGAAGGCTTTGAAGGACCATTGCTGTGTAGGTTATCTCTCAGTTTCTGTAACTTCTCCATAGGTCCTGGAGGCAAGTTTAGAAACACACAAATTTCTGGTCTTGGCCATTGGCTCAGATCTTGTATAATAACTTCACTTGCCTTGGGAGAATGTTTTGTTTGTGGAAAAGTTTTCTGATGTCTTCACTGAAAGTTGCTTTGGAGGTGCCAGGATAAAAACAAAACAGTGGAAGTCTGCAGAACAACTTTGTATAGGTTAGGGAGGTGAGGGACAAGGCAACAAAAATGTTTTGGAGAAGTGGTAACAGTATCTATTTGGGAGCTTATCAACTAATAGTGAAGCAGGCTGCAGAGGACCTCTTGTGCACCTTCATCAGAGATTTCTCTTATGATGGTTTACGAGACCCACTGGTGTGTTCAAGAGGAGGTTTGGAAAGGATTTCACATCGGTGCTGCATCTACAAAAGGAAAGAAATGGGGATGGAGGAAAAAAAGAAAACAAGAGAAAATGGGTATAGCAACCCCATATTACAGAGCAGCCATAAAACTGTCGGGAAATGGGTCTGTCATCTTTAGGGCAGAAGAAATGAAGAGGAGTGGGTTGGCTTGTTTGCGTATTTTAATTTCTTTGCGGTATTTAGGGACAGACCATGGTAAAGTTGCAGCCCCACTTGGGTAAAAGTAACTTTCCTAGACGAACTGTGCAACCGTTGCCCAGTGTTAGTGCAACTGCCTGGAAGACTGGAGGAGAAATATTTTGTGCACAGTGAGTTTCCCACCCCTGTGGCTGGAATAAGGATAAATCACTTATTTTGCTAACAGGAAAACAAGACCATTGTGGGAGAGAGCAGAGTGCTCATTTAGAGAGGATCTTGTGATATTCCTGGTGATGACACTTTACACAGGATCAAATACTGGCCATCTTCTGAAGTTTTCTTACTTATTCTTCAAGGTCAACTTCTTCTTGTGTCCGGAAAGGACCCAGCTGAACGGTAAATTTTGCTTGATTGAAATCTGCAAAGCATAACCCGTGTCCTTACATCTGCAGTGACATAATTTTACTCTGCGGTTTTGGAGCAGGCACGCACAAGTAGATTGTAATATAGCAGGCATGTTTGATGTCCTGTCTTGAATCCCAAACTATTAACATAATTAATATTGTAAGCTCTTAACACCTTTCCCTA
>NW_010170037.1:8493-9334 GCF_000695765.1 Mesitornis unicolor
TCGCAAGCTACCTTGTGTGAGACTGGAAAATGATGCTGCTTCACCTTTCCTGGCCCTGTAGAGGCAGAAGTGTGTGCTGTTTGGTCTCTATTAATTATCAGTCTTTGACAGAGGGCTCCATGTGGGCTTTTAGCTCTGTGGTTAAGCAGCTTTCTCACTTGATGCCAGGGATGACTGCACTTTGCCAGCCTATATAGTGGTCCATGTGTAGATATAAAAGACCAAACCCCGCTTTCTTACTGTTACAAGGGGTATTTTAAAGGGTAAATGAAGGGTTTTTTCCTCCCAGTGTAAAGGTGGATAGTATAATTGTGCACTGTATTTACAACAGCAGTGCTGTCCTCTGGCGTAACCAGCCTAGTTATGTGCAAGCGAGAGTGCAAGCGTTGATTTTCTTAGGAAGATGCTGGTGCAGAAAAAGGTGCAGAATTAGTCAGATTTGTTTGCTGTTTGTGTGGACAAAGGGAACCAAGAGCTGGTTAAGCTGCCATCTGACATGGAGGTTAAATTCAGTTTAAGCAGTGCAATGAAGTGTTACTGCAGATGAACTATTCTGAATAGGTGATTCCTTAACCAGCTGCTTTTAGGTATCTCCAAAGTGTTCAGTTTAGGTCTCGTTTGAAAATATTTAGGGCCTGGAAGAAGTCTCCTCATTTTTCAATAAGAAAATTTCCATCTTTTCCTCCATAGAGAGAGGAGAGGAGGGGGTGGGAAATGTAGGAACTTGTTTTGTCCTAGTGTTCAGGACAAGAGTGAAGAGTTGGATATTCCAAGGTCTTGCCTCAGCCTTGACACTCCCTCATCATTTGTGGCCAAAAACTGAAGCAGCAGCACATCTTTC
>NW_010170037.1:9365-13093 GCF_000695765.1 Mesitornis unicolor
TAACTCACGTTATCAAAACGAAAGTTGCTCTTTCGTTTGTAAATTTGAAGCATATTTATGGCCTTGCTGTGATTATAAAAATTGCAAAGAAATATTTCCGTGTTTCTAAGCTGTCAGGCTTGGCAACAGGAAATGAGGAAAAAAGCTACCTTATTGTCCTTTGGGATCTCAAGGCTGGTAGAGGATGAGGAAGAACTGAGATGTCCTGTCTTCTGCTAGACATTTTGCCTCTTGTTAATTCCCTTGTTCCCGAGTGTGTTTCATCATCGTAAAGGTCTCATCACAGATTTTGCTTTGAGTGCTAAAAGCTTTGCTCCTCTCTGTGATTTAAAAGCCACAGATGCTGATACATCTCCGAGACAGAATCTATTACAATTTTCCTGCCAAGCAGAGCTATGGTGCTTGCTTTATTTCCCTCCTCCTAATACTCAATTTGTTCTTTGTCGGTGCTCAGCTGGCCACGTTGCTGAGTGCCAGCAGGGCTCCCTCCGCGCAGTGGTTCCTATTAGCTTTCACCTTCTTAATTTCATTATCCATTTCTAATGGCTTTTTAATGTCTGAGCTGAATTTACAGTACTGAAGACTTTGTGAACGTTCTGCTTCTCCAGAAGTGTTTCAGGCAGGGTGTGATTGACCATTCACTGACCATCCACTGACCATCCACTGACCATCCGCCATCCACTACTCACGCCATAGGAAAGAGCTGATCTCCAGGGTTGGAAATCCATTTCTTGGTCTTTGTTTTTGGTTGATGTTTTTTTTCCTTGGATGTGGATGGTAGAACATCCACGTGTGTGTCCTGAGCTTCCTACCAGTTTGTAGCAGTTGCTGATTTTCCTTCTTTGAATCTCAAATGATTGAACACTCGCTTGCACGTATGTGGAGTCTTTGTCAATTTGTGTCTATTCAGGTGCGAGTAGCAAGTGTTCCTTGCAAACGTTGCATTTTTACCTTCTCCTTGTTTCTCTCTACAAATGAAGAATTCAGTCGGTGTAAAACTCAGTTCCCAGTTTTATTTTGTTTTGTTTCCCTGTTTATTCCCCTGATCTTTCTCCGAGCATCCTTTAGCCCTTATCCCAGCCATGGACTGGGACAACAAGTTGCCCCGTGGCCTGGGGAGCTCAGCACACCTCTGTAAACAAGGTTAATACATGAGCTCGTCTCTGGCAGCACCACCAGGTTTTTACAACTAATCTGCCTGGTTTTAGATGGAAGCAGCCAGTGTGCTTATCTCCAACTCCACCTCAGGGTAGAGGAAGTTTAGATCAGGAACATCTCGGGACTCACCTTTTGTCTCTAACGACATCAGCCTTAATTAGCCTGGTGTGCTGCAGAAAGTGAGAGTGAACGTCCCATGGCAAGGTGAATAAATGTGGTGGTTGTGTAGTGCCATGCAGGGATGACTGTGCCCGGGGATCTTAGTAGAAAACAGAGAAATCCTCCAATTTTTGAAGAAAGAGAGAAAGACAGCAAGACCTCTTGCTATTGGTCTTTCAACGTGGTGAGAGAGGTACCATTACAGTGCATCATCCCTTCCCTCTATCATCTGTCTCATATAAAGTCAGAGAAATGGAAAAAATATAACTTCCAAGGCATGAAATAAGCATTGCGTGCCCATATTTTATAGGGTTCAAACAAACAAACAAAAACTCCAACCAGAGCTATTTACTTTCTGGGAACCTTCTTGCTTTTACTTTACAGCTCCAGCTGGGAAATTTGGGTGTAGATTTGAAAGGGGAAAAGTAATTTCCTCAAAGGGCCAACGGTTATAAACTGGGAAATAAGAAAACGAGAACTCTTTAATATTTATGTGAACACCAGTGACCAAAGCTAACAGGGGAGGATCATTTTTCTCTGGAAAATGGGGATTATAGTTGCCTCCATCATCCCATTTCTACTGAGGTTCTGGTGCATTTATTCATTGCTTTATATTCTCAGCTAAGACTTATGCTTAGAAGTGTTTTCCCACCACAGAGGGACAGGCAGAGAAAACAGAGCAGTGCTGTCTTTTGGAAAGGCAAATACAGGAAAGATCTTGCTGATGCTTCAGGTGTGCTGTTGTGATACTGAGGTTTGTTAAAGTGAAGTCCAGGAACATCATAGGTGGGATCTCTTCCATCAGGTATTTCCTGGATCATAGAGTGGATTTAGCTGAATTCCTATGGAGGGAATTGCCCCTATATAACTAATATCTATGTGCTGAAAATAAGTCTTCCTTCTTTTCAAGGATAGCTGCAGTAAAGGGATGAATTTCCTCTTCCATCGCCTGCAGTGCTGCTCCAAGGCAAGAGAAGAAGGAAAGAGGGGGGTTGTTTTTTAAACACTATTTATGTTGGTTATAAATATGCTCAGCAGCATTTGTTAACTCTGAAGGAAACCGCGAGTGTTAACAACTTGATCAAAGCGGGGCACTGTGCTGCAAATGCATCTTCCCCATAGGGAGGAGAAAACAGAGGTGTAAGTGGCTTTGTGAGAAGCAACATCGGGTCACTTTGTGCACCTTGCTGGAGGGTTGCTCTAAGAAACTGCAGAGCGTACAACTCTCAGCTCTCATTCTCACATGTCTTGAGCCATTGGAGAGGCTGATTTACTATGTTCTCCTAATGGGACACAAGACGTGTGAACAACAAGTTCACCTGCCTCTTTAGGGTGGTTGCATTTATTGTAGTGCTCCTCCTGAGCTAATATGGGCAGAGTTGTTTAGCTTGGTCATCCTGTCCTAATGTGGCTTCAAGCCTTTGATCTGCATCTGGCAGGGTTGTGTCTCTTCGGTGGAGAAGATGCCATATTCATGTTTTATCTGCCCACTAGCATTTTTAATAGTTATGATATTGAATAGTTATGATATGAATAGGTGGTTGAATCACCATCCCTGGTGTTTAAAAGATGGGTAGATGTGGTCTAGTGACAGACTTAGGGCTGGTTCAGTGGCTGGACTCAATGATCTTAAAGGTCTTTACCAACCAAAACCATTCTATGATTCTATGATAATGAGACCATTCAGAGCAGAAGATGATGGATCAGAGCCATTTATCACATATTGCAAGGAAAGAAAGCAAGGAGGTAAGAAGAGTTGCACCAGCTCAATACAGATACTTCCTCACAGTTTGCGTTACTGCTGCCAACTACGCCAATAAAAATAAGTCCTTGCCCTTGGAGGCTCAAGAGGAGTTGGTGGAGCTGGCCAGTCCTCTCCCCTGTGCTCTGGCAATGCAATAAATGGCAAGCCACTAATCCCAGCAACCTGCAAAAAAAATACAAGAAGTTAAAAGAACAGTTAAGCTTTTGGGGCTTAATTTTTTCCCAGCACTAGGGAGGGGAAGTTCGCCATTGAGTGCAATTTGTGCACAATCAAGAGGCATTCAGAAAGATGTATGTAATGCACGTATTTGGTTATATCAGCTATTAGGCTTTGTTCTTTGCTTAGAGGGACAGGTAGGATTTCAGTGTGCTCATGTACTGAGTTTTCTCTGAGGGGGTTTTTGGTTGTGTCTTTGGTAACGGGGGAAGGGCTATGGACATGGCCCTTTAAGAAGCTACCTGAAAAGCTCCCCCTTTGCCTTTGTCAGACCCACCTCTGACCAGGGCCAAGCCAATCAGCGCCCCTGCGAATTCATGGATTTAAGGGGGGTGCAGCGGATGCCTCTTTCTCTCTGGCACCGGCCCTGACCAGTGCGGCCCTGGCCTCGCTCAGCTAGGCTTGGCTGGCCCCAACTGCAACTTAAGCT
>NW_010170038.1:0-23458 GCF_000695765.1 Mesitornis unicolor
AACCAAGCAATTCTGTGATTCTGTGATTCATGAAAGAGGGTTTCTAGGGGTTTTCCCTCAGTGTTTTAATGTACAATACCAAAATCCAAATAACTCTTGTGCTATATTTTGCTTCTTGTTGGACAAAATCAGGTATTTTGATTGTGGTCCTTCAGAAAGTAACAGATCTGCATTAATAGTTTTTCTTGCATGTATTTTACACATACTATGAGGCTTTGTGCTTGCACAAGGGAAAAAGTGATGTCAGAGTAGGGAATACTGTGATTCTAAATTACTAAAAATGTTTAAAGTCCTCTCCAGTAAAAATGAATTTGCTGTAATCTTTCTGTCAAAGTCAAGTTGTGCCACAAGTTCAGTGGGAACCAAATATGCTCAGAGAATGGTACTTGACCCTTCCTGGTTGGAAATAATATTGCATTTGGTATTATGATATAATTGTGAGTATATCACTCTGTTGTTAACCCCAATATCCGTTGTTACATTGCTGAGATCCAAATACCATTTTTTTTCCTCATTTGTGTAGTAACTTGTGTTTTTGGTAAAAGGATGGGAGAATTGGCATTCATCAGTGTTTCATGATCTATTTAATTCTTTGGGATAAAGGGCCATCTTTTCCTGTCTTTAATCAAGCCAAATTTCTTGTCCAAATTGACCAGGAAAAGAAAGACTCTGGTGGACTTGTTGTCTTTGTCTATCTCTGCTGTGGTTTCTCATCTCTTATTATGGATTTACCAGCAAAGCTGGTGGAGCTGTGAAGGAACCAACCCAGCACTACAAGGCACCTCCACTCTGTGGTCGTGGCCATCACAGTAGTTTCAATTACATCTTTGTATATGTGCAAACCGTCATCCTCTTTGAGGAGTGTGCATGTTGACAGTCCAGCAGTGGCAGTGCTTCCACTCTCTGCATCTCCTCCAGGATTTTCTTGGTCATTCCTTGGTGTCTCTTCTCCTTGCAAAAGAAAACACAGGCGTAACAAAGCCTGACCCAGCTAAGGACTTCAAAAGATGGCCCAAAGTAGCTGTTTTGGTCATAAATGAGACAAGTTTCTCAGTAACTGTTGTCAATTGTTTTGAGTGATGCTGTGGTTTATTCCAAGTACACTGAGATGTATGTCACTCTTAGGGGGTATCCTATCCCTCTCCATCAGTGACTGACCCTACGCTTACGGCAGAAGCACTGGATCAGACCATCGCTGCATTTGACACAGTGGAGGAGCTGCTCAAACACTTCAACCCAGACTCCTGGCAAGAAGATCTCGAGAATTTGTACACAGACAGTAGCCACCATTATCGAGGCAGAAGCTACCATGACAGGAAGTCCAAAGGTAGGAACAGTCACTATGTACATGCTTTGGGGCAAGACCTGAATATACCTTCACTCCTTATGGAAATGTCCATTGATCAGGTGTTAGATTCTGGTGCCTATGTTCCTGTGAAGTCACGGGGCAAGATGCCACCAATTAAAACCAGGGACAAGTAATTTAGTCCTTAAACGTTTATTGACTGAGTATTATTTTGCCTGAGCAGTCAGACTGAAAACTGTCCATCATTATGATGGATTTGCAAATAAAAACATAGACCCATGTGTAAAGGACAGGCGGTTCTCAGTTTCACCCTCTTAAACATAGCTTTGTGTGTAAGGCATGGGGCTCCTAATTACCTGCACTATCATCTACTTTTAAATACCTTGCTTAGGGATTGTTATCTGTTGAGTGAGGAATAATCACTTTTATCACATTGTGCTTAGGGAAGCATCTGGCGCAGACACCTGTAAGTGCAGCTGGTTTTTTAGTATGTGAACATCTCACTGTTTTTCATTACATTGGCAGGGAACATTATTATGATTTAGCATCTTTTTCTGTAATTGAGCAAAGCACACATTTCTAGGTTATGTTTCATGTTTCCTTCTGTTACTTCAAATCATCCACCAAATGGCAAAGCAAAGAAATGTGACGCTAACAGTACAAACGCATAACGATAAAGAAACACTATTTAGAAGAGACAGTCATGCTCTGGGGTAACTGCGCTGAAGGGTCTGATGAAATTGCCCTTTATGTGCAAATACAGATTTAGGGCATCTGTTAGGCTTCTCCAAGATGACAATTGCCGTAATTTTCACAGAAGATCTGGAGTGAAGTATTTTATTCTAGTCCTTCTCTTGATATCATCTACAATTTCTAGATTATGTATTTATATGCATTCTTCTTTATAACTTTATAGTGCCTGAGTCATGGTTCTGAGTCTGTGAGGTCTACCATTTATTTGCATCTCAAATCCTATTCCCCCCTGTGTTAAGTATCTGCTGAGGAGGAGGAGAGGATTGTAATTCTATGTTTGTAACTTACTTGCTATCAAATTATGAGGCATTGATTTTAAAAGGGATATATAGGCTGCATCTGTATTAGCAAAAATAGTGTCAAGGAGTGTTACCAGGCCCTGAAATCAAATCATCATGTTGCTAAAGTGTTGGCCTGGTCTCTGCTTAGTTTTGGCCTAGGCCAAGTGATATTCTGGGAGGTCATTGCTGGGCATGAACCAGGAGTTGGCAGAGACCAGCTGCCATTCCTGGTGGTTATTTTGCATGTGGCCGCCTTGTCTGCAGGAGTATGAGGTTAGCGGTAGAGATGTGGGCTGTCCCATGCTTATAGGCCTTTGTATAGGAGAATGACCTCAGACATATACAATGTGTTAGTAGATATGCAGCCACTTTGGCCTACAGTTTCAAGACATGTTGACGATCTCTGGTTTGGGGCTCAGCACTTCAATGGAATCTGCGATAAAGCCCTGAGCACCCATCTGGTGAAAAGTGAACCTCTTTATTTTGTTCCATTTTTGTCACATCAGACGCTTCAGGCAACCACAACAGCACCTTCTGCAAAAAACATCACCTAACTGCCACTGCATCCCTTCTGAGATCAGTTTGATCTCATTTAGGGGTCTGTGAAACATGAGCTGTGTCTCTTATCCCCAGGCTGGATTTGACACTGATAGACATGTATACAAAAGAAATAAAGGGTATGTTTCTATTTTAATAGAAGCTGATTAGAAACCTTGATCCTGCACTGGTTCTGCTCTCCAGATTTCATTTGATTGTCAGATCATATTTGGCCTAATACTCCATAGTTTAAATGACCATGTGTATATAAAACAGCTTTTTCTGCATTATTGATGCTGATCATGTACACTACAGGTATCAGTCTGATCTGGTAGTACTTGGGAAATGCAGATGCATAAAGGTTTCTCCGTTTAGTATAAATGTAATTCAGCTTCTTGCATAACAAAAAACTGTAAAAGACATAAAGATTTTTCCAGTTTTTATTTTAACACTTGATTTATTTTAATAGGATTTTTTTCATTGCTGTTTTGGTTACAAGAATAAGTCAAAAAAAATTTTAGCAGTTTTTCTTTTATCTTCAAACTAAAGGCCAAATTCCCTTACTGTTAGCAATACTCTGGACAAATGTACCTCACCAAAATAAAATCCTTAAAAAATTTCAGTTAAGAAATTTATTTAGTCATAAACTTTTGACAAGATTAAAGGCTTATTCTTGGATGATGTCAGGAGTAGGGAATAGCTTTAACAAGTCTTTAAATTAGAAAAGCTTGGTGGCTTTTAAATACTGACACTGTGGATCTCTAAGGAATGTTTATAGGCACTGGGATAACCTTGCAGCAAAGAGAGCAATAGATTATAACATCATTTATTTCAGATATCTATCTGTTTCTGCTTTCAGCTTGGGTTTCATTCTTTATCCTTAGTTAGAACAGCCTTGAGGCAGATAAGAACAATTTGATGTAATCTCTGCCTATCTTTTACAGCATTTTCAGAACATGTCATATAAATGGTATAAATGAATTACTAATGATTTTACTCCTATCCAACTCTCTGCCCATACCAAATTGTGCTACAAAATTGAGCTAAAGAGGCGATGTTGCTGAATACCAATTCTGATAACAGGGATATGTGATAAATGACATTTAAATGGTATGTTTTACTAATTTGGCAATCAATAATCCACAAAGATAAGAATAAGGGTCAAGGAAATAAGAAATACAGTGGTTTAGAATAGCTGAAACACACAGAATGACAGAACAGATGAAGTGGGAAGGTGCGTCAGGAGATTGCCTACTGCAACCCCACTGCTCAAGGCAGGGCCATCAGCACCAGGTTGCTAGAGACCATGTCCAGTCCAGGTTTGAATATCTCCAAGGATGGAGATTTCACAACCTCTCTGGGCAACCTGTGTCTGACCACCTTTGAAACAAAAAAAAAAAAGCAAACAAGAAATGGGTTTTAAACATTTAAATAAGTTTTCCTGTGTTACAATTTGTGTCCAATACCTCTTGTCCTTTCAAAGTCTCTGGCTCCATCTTCTTTACTCCCTCCCATCATGTGTTAATACACAATAAGATAAGAAAAGATTGATCCCTCCCTGGATATCTTCGCAGAATCACAGAATTTTAGGAATTGGAAGGGACCTCAAAAGATCATCCAGTCCAACCGCCCTGCCAGAGCAGGATCACCTAGACTAGGTTGCAGAGGAACACGTCCAGGCGGGTTTGAATGTCTCCAGAGAAGGAGACTCCACAACCTCTCTGGGCAGCCTGTTCCAGTGCTCTGTCACCCTTACAGTAAAGAAGTTTTTCCTTCTGTTCAGGTTGACCCTCCTATGCTCCAGCTTGCACCCATTGCCCCTTGTCCTGTCATTTGACATCAGAGAGAAGAGCCTGGCTCCTTCCTCCTGACATGTTTATAAACATTAATGAAGTCACCCCTCAGTCTCCTCTTCTGCAAGAACCTTAAAGATGAAGAGTGTGTTGATTAAACCTGTATGTATGATAACTCCATTCCATCTAAAAAATCTGGTCATACACCTCTACAATGCTGATGCAACTCTGTTGAGTTAAATGCATTTCTTTCTATTGACACTGTTAAAGTCAGATACTGGTATCAGGTGAGCCTTGCCAATAACCGCCTGAAGTTTTAAATTTAATTCTACATATGTTCAGTGAGATTTGCTGTTAACCACTCCAGCAGAAGCCAACTATAGAATCACAGTGAAACCCAGACTGAAAGATAGAAAAGAAAGGGGGAGGTACACATTCACATTTTCAAAATCCTTAAATGAGAGGCCTTGTATAAGCTACAAACTACTGTGTACACCTCCTACATGGAAATATGAAAAGTAAATATTTCAAATAACATTTGGAGCAGTTGCAAATATACTCAAAGTGGTTTGCTAGCCATTGCTGCATTTTAGAAACTGTGAATATATGAATATTCAGCCTTGAGCTCATCCTAGACTCTTAGGAAAAAAGCAGGTCATACATTGAACTTCTAGACAAATAGGTTTTTCTTGTTTTAGAGAGTCATAAGGAGCATTCAGACATCTTTGAAGGAAAAATGTTCCATCCTACAATTTAAATTTTTGAAAGCATCAATGTATCTGTGTGATAATATTAGAAGAGTTCCTCAGAGATATTGTTGTAAACAGTTGCAACCATCAATTAAACATCACATAACTTTTCCCACATGCTTGTTTGCATTTATCTTTTGTTGTTCACTTTGAAGTTTTACATGCCATTGAAAAAGGCTTTATAATTTTAAAAAGACCTCTGCCTGTGAAATGGCTTGTGTACAAAGAGAGATACAAGAAATAAAAGTTCAGTTTCTCATTATAAAAGTAGATTGAAATGTCTAGGGGATGGGACTTAGAGAAAGGGGTCATCTTTAAAAAGAAATGTTTGTTTGGCTTTGGTTGGTTTTGGTTTTTTTTCACCAATAAACCGAGGAAGCAGGAACACATGTGGATAGATACATTCTGGTAATTAGCAAGACTACTCATACTTCTGTGCTGATTTTTTGGGGAATTTTTTGCAAGAAGCCTTTGGCTATGAGAAGAAATTAATAAGGTGCGACATTCTTGCAATAACATCCGTCTGCAATGACAGTTTTACAAGTTAAATAAATAACCACTTGCTGGCATAGCCACGCTGCTCTCTAGAAGGGGAGTAGCAAGATGAGACCACAAGTCTTCATGGAATGTGCTTTTGCTGTCCATTGCCAAACAGGTTCCCAAGATCAGGCAAGATTCACCATGTCCTTAACAACAGTTTTTAATTGTCACTACTTATAGTGGTCTAGCAGGAAGTTAAGATTTGAACTCAGGAACGTAATTTCTCAGGGGTTTGCAAACAGTGGCCCATAAATTTCTGCAAACGTCAATGTATTCTTCCTTGAAAGGTTCTGGGACGGCTGCCAGCAAGTTTCAGTGCACCAGACAGGGAGTGCAGGCATCACGAATGCTGAATGCCCACTCATTCACGGCACATGTGAATATTCCAAGTAGATGGAATACCTTCTCAAATAGTGTCTAATTTAAAGTATTTCCTGTGCTTAAAAACTGGGATATTTCTTTCATCCTTCTTCAGTTGGGAACCAGTTGTCAGTTGCATGCAAACTACACGCATTCATTCATTTCACAATCTAATTCAGATCGACATCCATACTCTTCCCACTCTGTGACAAATGAGATTTTCCCTCATGTTTTACGTGACAGTATTGTTGGTCACTGCAGTGAAAGCTTTTCTTATTAAACCCTATTTTTAAATGCTAGTGAAACTTGCAGCATATTATCTTTCACTGAAATAAGCTGTTCAATTCCACTGATTTCAGTGAAGCTACATCCATTTATGATACTGATGGTTTGGCCTGCTTTTGTTACTTGACCTATACTGCAGCTGATAATTAGCTTGCCAGTCCATAATAGGCCCTTATATTGTGAACCTTGTTTCCTGTGGACAGTTACAATCCCACTGAAATTCTGATCTCTCATTCCTCTCAAATAATAGTTGCTGTATTGAGGAGGTTTGTCTTGGCACTGTGATTCTGTAGTAAATCCAGATTGCAGCATCTTTTTCCCAACTCCCACAAGAAAGACTTGGACAGCTTCTAAAATTTTCAGGTTATGTAACAAACTGCTTATTGTGATATCATTAAGCCAGTGGAACAGTGAAAACTGTCAGCGATATGTGTTGAAGACTAAAAGCCATAGGGTTTGGTCAATATTCCATATGGAGAAGAATAATTTCATCAGTGTCAGTGCATTTAGATGATTTAACCAGTGGACGATGTGACTGTTTACCATGTGTATGGAACTGAATTTTCCAACTCAAGTTCAACCACACCATAGGTTCAGTCAGCTACAGCACTGCTCTGAATTGCTTGCTCAGTGCCTCTACGCTACCTGACACAGCCCTGGCATGCACCTTCATGCTAGTGGAGCATGAATGCTGGAGATAGAAGGTGGAATACATTCATAGGTCTACATTCATACATTCCACGCGCTACAGGGGGAATTTTTTAAAGCCAAGAGTCAAAATGAAAACAGCACAACCATTGTCACAAACTGTAAGCCGTACATGAAAAGGGATGAGAATCAAACTAGGACTGAACCCTGCTTATCTGGGCTGATACATGTCAGGTGAAGAAATTCCCATTTGTCATCACTGAACCTCATGATGTTTTTGCTAGCACATTTCTGCAGTCTGCTGAGGGACTTCTGACAGGCAGCCCTGCAGCACATGGACAGCTTTCCACAATTTGTTGTCACTGATAAACATGCTAAGGGTTTGCACCATTCCATCATTCAGGTCATCAGTGGAGATCTTTAGCAGTATTGAACCCAGCATTACCCCTGGGGAATACAGATAGTAACCAGCCACCAGTTGTACTTGGAATGGCTGATCACTTTGTTCAAACCCCTTGGACCTTCTGGTTATCATCTACCCCATTTGTAGTCCATCTATCCCATTATAGCTCATCAGTTTGGTTGCAAGGGTGCCATGGATCACTGTAAAAAATCAGCAGATGCCTCTGCTGCTTTCACCTCATCCAGCAAGGCAGTCGTCTCTTCATTGCAGAGAGCATGTTGGTCAGTCACAATTTTCCCTTGCTAAATCTATGCTGGTTGTTCCCAGTAACCCTCTTGTCTTTCATATGCCTGGATGTTTCTTCCAAATAGATTTGCTCCTTCATCTTACCATGGTCTGAGGCTAGGCTGTCTGGTCTGCAACTGCCTGAATCCTTCTTGCTTTGCTTGTACATGGCCTTGGCATGTGGTGTAGGAATACTGTGGAAAGGTGACTACCACCTCTTACAACTCAGCTCCAGTCTGTGGCTGATGCATGAAAAAAAGTGTAAAATATTCAGATATGACAATGCTAGGGCCATGTATAAATTTGGAACAGATAAAGAGTTAAAAGGAACCCTAACAGACCACCTGTCTTTTTAAAATTAATCAGTGACCAGCAGCATAAGTTTTCTTGCCTCTCCAATCTTCAAGGCGGCACCACCTGAATAAGATGTGGTATTAGCTGTAGCCTCCAATTTCACTTCTTACCTCTGATTAAGATCAATGTTTCAAGGTAAGCACACGGCTTAGTGCTATGTGAAATGACAATGGATTTAAGCATAGGATTTCAGGGGGAGGAGGAGGCAAACACTGTACCCAAGTATCCAGCTTACTGCTCCACTGCATCTTTTTATGTCTGCCTTGCCTTTAAATTGAATCTCTGATGCAGTCATTCTGTAATAATACTTTGAAGTTATTTGCATCCAGTCTACAGAACCTTTTAGTTCTAGTTTTAAATTAAGGACTCCAGTGGTTTCAGTCCTTGATAAGTAAAGCAGCAGGATTTCACACCAATCACACCAAGGCTTGGTTACATTTTAGTCACAGCAGTGAAGTGATGCATGAAACTGACTGTACTGTAAAATCTCATTGTTATATGGATGAGGAAATGGACTGACTCCAGACAGTAAAACAATCCCAAGACAGGGAAAAATGCATATCGAAGCTTTCAGCAGAGTTGTTCAGAGCAAAATGTGTTCTTTTGTTAGGGGGCTGCAAACCACGGTCTAAAGCTAATTAGGCAATGGAAACTCTTCTTGGGTTTCAGTGGGATTCTACCAGAGTACAGCACACACTGTTCACAGAAGACATTGCACACTCACCTTATCCTGTCACACACTGGATTTCTATAGAGCAGAGTCCAAAAGAGTGTGGGTGTTTACCTCCAGATGAATTTTTATGGAGATTGATTTGTGTATCTCTTAAACCCTTTATTTAGTTTTTCCTTCTCTGCTTGAAGTTACTTACTTTCATGATTTCAGCAGCACTAAAAGAAGACTTCACTGCTGTTGTATTTGTCCACTTCAACCTGGACTGGGATACCTGAGATATGGCAAAGTGCAGAAAATTCACATCTTAACTGATAGCTCTGGGATTTGAGGTCCCAAAAACTGCTAATAAGTCAGGATCAGAATGCCTTGAGTATGATACCAAGAAGAATTCATGCAATTTTCCATTGAAAAATTTCCCGTAGGTTTTTCAAATATAGGACTTCATCAAAAAATAAACTAAATAAAATGTATTTTGCTGCTAATTGATTTCAGAATTCCTGAAGAATGCATCCAGAAAAAGTTTTGAGCCTTCTTTGTAAACAACTGATTCCTTCATACTACACAGTGAAAAAAATTATCCTACATATCTGGTTATTCCCTCCTATGCTTCGAGCAAGTCAACAGCTCTCTACAGTACTGACTCAGCCACAGCCTAAGAGACCCTGCAAAGACTTCTGAAAGTCATCAAAACTAGGCTTTTGAAGGCTGGTGAGCAAAGCCTTCCCTCCAGTGAAAGTGCTTTGCCAGGTCACCCCTTGCCATTTAAATTGAGCAGCTTAAGTAGTGATGCTAATATGTGTAATGCTGTGATGGATATAATGTGCTCTCTGCAGGAAAGCCCCCCTGCTCCGGTCCTTTAAATGCCGGTGCTTTCCCTCTCTGCCAGTCTCGTTACAAAGACTCATTTCTGTGTTGATTATGCAGCAGTGATAATAGGTATTGACTCAGTGCACGATGAGGACTGTTGAGCCTGAGGGAAAATTTCATCTGTCATAGAGTAGATTTTGTTCAATCTTCCGGACATCATCTTCTGGACACAGATGTCTGTTCATGTTTCCTGGGTCTGGGCCCTCTTTAATGACCAGTTTGTTACTGGAAGCCTTGTGTCCTATGTCACCTCAACTGAATTAAGGCTGAATTAAGCCTTCGAGCATTTTATTCTAACTCTGTCTAGAGATGTACCATTAGCAAATGCCATGCTGGTCCACGGCCAGCCTGTCCCAATAGTAGCCTGTTCATGTCAGTATCCACTCCCTGGCATTGCTGCAGTGCCAGAGTATGGAAGATCCAGGCTTTCCCCTTAAGAAATCTCATTAATCCTGAAGGCAGAATATTTTCTGCTCTTTTCTTCCTTTGGTTAATTTTTCCTTCACATCAGTCAGCTGAGATGAATAGTAGCTGGATACCTCTTTGCTTCATCGGTAAGCAAAGCTGATGGCAAAGGTCCTGATTAAAAACATTTAGAGAAGTGGGAAACACTTCCCTGTGAGAAGAATTAGCCTGAGAGCCTGCAATGACAAGGGGTGGCTTTGGAGAATGACAGTGGAGAAGAAAATACCATCTGTTAAACAAAGAAATCAATATTCTCTGGACTTCTAAGTCCTGGCTGTGGACATTGGGAGTGGGACATTTTTCTCCCACTGCATGAGTATACCAGCAGCCCCATTGATTTTGTGCTTCTATCAGGAGGATGATCTATACCTCTTCTGGAGAGATGCTAGCTCTCTGGAGAGAACCACTGAGATTTCATGCCGAGTTGTATCACAATTGCTATAAAATCACAATTTATCTGCTAAATTCCCATTGACTGAGATAACACCTTGCCAGAAAAGTTGAACTGCTATGATTTTCTATAATACCACTCGTGACATTTACGTACTCTTGCCTCTTGCATATCTTCCTTGTGAATATCTCCAGGGCAGAATGTAAAGCTGCATGGTATTTACAAATCGCAGCTTTTTCCACAATTTACAAGAACTGAGCCACAAAAGGTATGAAATGTCTTTGTTGGATGTTTTCACATGTTTTTAGTAAAGCACAAGCATAGATGCACTCAGAACCAGAGATGGTGTTGAGCTATTAAACATGTCCATGAAAATCTGATAGGTTCACAAATGCTACACTGTTATTTCAGTTCGCATTTAAGCCATTCCTATTGTCCTGTTGATGTTTCTATTATAAAATACTGTTTGGTGTGGGAATTCAGCACAAGTTCACATGTCCTCCAGGTGAATGAATGAATTATTGAGCTTTTGAACACTTAGTTGGTGGACTGAATCCTAAGAAAAAGAATAAAGCAGAAAAGGAGGGAAAAAGAAATCAGAAAACTTCTATAGAAATAAAACTCATTAAATTTGTTACTGTTATCTGTGTTACAATTGTGAAAAATGTATTTGTGGAAGGGTTTTTTTGTTTTGATTTGTCTTTACTTGCTAAAGCTAGAAACAGCACATAAACTCACGGTTGACAGTCTATAAGTTATTTTTATGGTTGGCTTTACTACTTGTTTACGTGACACATCTCACAGAGACACCAGGCATTTAAATATCAAGCAACTACTGGCATTCAATGAAGCTCATTAGTTTTAATTGTATTTATTTATATGCCTATTATTGTAGCATTTACCAGCTGAAATTAATATTGCTTAAATTGATTTCTCCATCTAAAAGAGAGTTATCCAGACTCTATCCATAAACAATACAGACAAGCAACTTGAGAAAGCAAGTCATGCCACCTGTCTTAAATGCTGCTTCAAGGAAGGGATGAACCATTCCCCAAAGACATTTCTCTACTGACCACAGGAAAAGCCTTGTTTGAAGTGTTTGCCTTTTGTATGCCCGCAGTTGGGCAAAAGGAGTTATGCCCATAATAACAAAAAAGAGCTCATCATCTAAGTAAGCCAGGTATAAGCAGAGGAGGGAAGAGAATACCAGAGGTGGAATCTCTTACCCAAGGATTCATCGGTGACAAAGCAAATAAAATAACCAGTCTTCAGCTTTCAGCTCAATATTTTACAGCAAGCCTTCCCTTCACATTTGTAGTCAGTGTGGGCTCTGCTAAGAGAGTCCATGGGAGCGGGATGAGAGCCTGGATGGCCACCTGTAATGATTTAAAATTGATGGGTTTATGTTTATCTGTTCAGAAATCGCTGCTGTACTTCACATATTTTCCAAGCAGTGACACATCACTTTGTGTTATTGACTGTCTGGGGAACGGTATAAACCAGAGGAATGTCCCACTCAAACCTGACTAATGAAACTTCTTTTGCATTGCAGTTGACCTGAACAGGTTGAATGATGATGTGAAACGTTATAGCTGCACTCCAAGAAACTACTCTGTCAATTTAAGGGAAGAACTGAAGCTGACAAATGTAGTTTTCTTCCCCCGCTGCCTTCTTGTCCAGCGCTGTGGAGGAAACTGTGGCTGTGGTACTTCAAACTGGAAATCCTGCATGTGCATGTCAGGGAAAACAGTGAAAAAATATCATGAGGTATTTTCATTATTTTTCTTTTCTTTGGTACTTCTTTTGAGTATTTATTGCTTATGTGGATTCTAAAGACTTTTCTCAGGGCTGCTTATATTGATTATCATGTTATACTGATCATGCTATATCATGTTATATTAACATGCTGATATTAACATGCTGATATTGATTAGCAAGTTAGATCTACAGGTCAGAAATCAATGGGCAAAAATCACTGACTACAATGAAGTGTCATAGGCGAAGATACTGTCATTTGAGAGAGACTGGAGTGTTCAAGTGAATGCCTCCTGTGGCCACCACTCTTCCTGAGGTGAAGGATCTGCTTAGGCTTCCAGGTGGGTCAGGTAGCCTTGGAGTGGAGCCTGGACTAGATAATGGCATTGCTCGTGCTGACCATGCTAGATACCAGCTTCGTACCTCATGAAGCCCCATTCATAACTTCCACTGCAGTAATCCATACAGACACACACACACACACACACACACACACACATAGTCAATCTGCAGTAAGGCCTGATTTTAATAATTTTAATATTATTGTCTTTAATGCCACAGCATTGCCCAGCAATTTGCATTTGAAAGTGGTGAATGAGCAGAGTGGAAGGAGGTTATATGTGTGTTAGAAAGTGGTGTTAACAGCTGTTTATGGGTAAGTTAATTTAGAAGAAACACGAGAGACCTTTTGTACCTCTCTGGATGGAAGCTACCACAGCATCCTAGTTAAGCTTGTTGCAAGAATAATGCTAACATTGGACTGATTTTTCTCCAGTGAAGGACTGATACCATGTGAATGTGCATACCACTGGAAATATTATTTTTAGTAACTCAGAGACATGTGTTCCTTGAGAGATTTGACTACACTTCCTTTTGTTTTGTACTATATATTTAAAACGTATGACCATGCTTGGAAATTACAATTAAATCACTTCTAAACTCTCTTCCCTTCCAGATTTATTACCTGAAGGAAGCAGCTGAATCTTTCAGCCTTAGCTTTTTTCCCACTCAGCAATTTTTTAGGAAGGCAACATTTTTGCATAAGAACAAAGTCCATTATTTATTTTTAATTTTATTCAGAACACATTTAGAGAGGACAAAAACAAGGAAAGAGCATTTTATATTCTTGCCTCTAAATCAGTATTGGTACTATCCAGTTGTACTAGTACTTGGTATTATCCTCTGAACTGTATGAAAGTAGGTAGGTGCATGCCATGCTGACTTAATGTCTGACACATATCTCTTATAAGAGCCTCATTTGTCACTTGGCATAAGTCTCAAGTGAAAATCAACTTCATGGACTTCAAATCTGAATATGATGTGAGCTCATACCATGAAGGCTTTAATATGGGAGACCCTAGGTCTGCTATAGCAGACAGCTGTTGAAGGTCAGACCTTTGCCTTGCTGTGAGCAGTGTGGTTACCCTTTTCCAAGGTAAGAGATTTTTTCTCACAATTAGCTGCAGAACACAGCATACTCCACATCAGCTAGAACTAGAGAATAGTTAATATTTTATCTAATTTTAAACAAGATGCAGGGGATGACCTTGGTAATTACAGAGCGGAAAGCATATCAGTGGTAGAAAAGTTAATTGGAAAAAAATTAATAGGTTTAAAATACCTAGATGACTATGAGCTGATAAAATGAATTTGGAATGCCTTATGTATGAATAAATATTATACAGCACCACAACATTGTACAGGAATGCTAGAAGACCTGGAACCTTCTTCAGAGAGCGAACAGTTGACCAGACAAGATCAGACATGGATTAGAAGCTGGTTAAGAGATAAAGGGCAAAGGTGGTAGAGATGAGCAATTTTCGACATAGGAAGTGGCTATCTGTGGGTGCCCTCCATATGCGGATTCAGTGTTATTTCATGTATGATCAATCTGGAAGGAGGTGAACAGTGAGGTGGCAAAAATGACAGCTAGCACAGGAGATAGCATACTTCTACAGCAGAGAAGGCTGCAGGGGATTTCAAGGGATTTTACGTCTGTGTGACTACTTAAAACTACAGTTTAGAAAAGCAGCAAGCATTAGAAAAAGCAGTCTTAACTGTTTGTTCATATAACACCGGGTATGTGAGGGGCAAGTAGTGAATTGCCATGAAGAGCTTCAGGAAAACAGTTGCTCAGTGCAGTGGTGATGGGCAAAAAACCCAAGTAACAGCCTTCTGCAGGAATGGAGGTGAATAGGGAATAACAGAGCAAATATTTATTATGGCCTGGGTAAATTGGTGGGGTGCTTATACTGAGTTTTACCTATTGGTGGTTAGAAGGATAAAAGCAAGAATAGAAAAGGTATGTAGAAGCAGAAAACATACATCAAGAGAGATATAGAAGAAGATAGACATCAAAAACATTTGTAAAGCAAGTGGACTCATAGTTTTGGATAATTTCATTTTGAAAAAAATGGGAACAAGAGAACACACAGTGAAAGACAGAAAATAGGAAATAGTACCTAAAGGAAAAATAGGTCTTCCTAAATAGTCTTTTCCTTAAGAAAAGTACAAGCAGAGTCTGAGAGAGATTGAAAAGGAACTAATTTAAAATTATAAAAAGTAATTTGACTTTTTTTTTCAACTCTTAAATATATGTGGTGCATAAGTCAGCAGGATTCTGAGAGAATTAAAAGTAAAATGTAAACTTGAGAATCCTTGGTCACATCCACATCAGAACATAAGCCAACTGTTGACAGTATCTACAAAAAAACCCTCCTGATTATAAACATGTTATCAAGCACTTATTTTTATTCAGGTGTTCGGGAGCATCTGATGCTGGGACACCAGGATATTGCATTAATCAGGTGTTGGTCAGAACCAGGATGTCATGGCATATCTCTCCCCAGAACTAATCACTAAATTCAGGAAATTAAATATTCACACTAGTACATCACTGCTAATTTAATTCACTACTCCTTTGTTCTCTGAAAATTGTATGAATTCAAGACAGTGTTTCAGCTTTACCATTAAATGGCGTTTGTAAGTTCAAATTTAAACTAAATCCCTTAGGGATGAGTTAATAGCTCACTGAGCAGAAATTTAGCCAAGTGACTCCCATTAACATGAGTGGAAGCCATGCAGATAAATTCATGTATGACATAGTAAAGATGTGTCCATTAATTTTGGTCCAAAATATTTTCCACTTTATTATTATTATTATTATCATTAGCCATGCACAGCTAATCAGTTTTACGTTTTATTCTCCTTCGACACTTAACTCTAATTTTATTTAAAAGCCTGAGGAAGGGCTTCTTGACAGGCCAGTTTTAGAACCATGGAGCTGCTTTACTCTTTATGAAGCCAGTTTGAAACCCAGTAGCCTTAACCAAAAATCCTTTAGTTGCATAACGAAGGACAGAGCTTCACACTTTATTAAATCCCCAGCGCTGTTAATTTGGTTAAAAAATCTCTGCCTTCTGCTGCAGGAAAAAGTAGGCCAGATTTAAATGCAACTCTCAATTACTTTGATTTATTTGCAAAACACACCAGAAGGAAATATAAGATGGTGGAGCAAAGAAGGCATTTGTAGCAGCTGAAAACGAGTCCTGCAGACTCCAGACCGCTTCTCTTGCCAGGATAATTTTACCTGACTGCTATCCTGGAGTTCATCTCCTGAGCTCCTTGACCCATCAGAGCTACTTGTCCTGCACATGGATACGCTTGTCCCCAGTGGTAAAAATTTGACTGGAAATCACTTTAAAGTTCTCTGGCATTTCTGAGCTACCCTGTATTTCTGGATGGGAAAGACAGGCAGGCAATTTTCCAGAAGTGTTAGGTTCCTTTTTGGCTTTTTCTCACAGTGCTGGAGTAGCTGCGTGCTGGCAGCTGCAGGGACACAAGTGTCCGGAGTGTTTGTTCAGAGAGAGGTTTCTAGTCCAGAGAGATTTCAAGGTTATCTTCTCCTTATGCTCTTAATGTTTTTTCGTTTCCCCCTTAGTTCCTATTCAAAGGATCACACTGTACTCATCACCAAACGCTCCCTCCTGGTGTCGCAGGACTAATAACTATCACGTGTAGCCTTTAATTTCCCCAAGCTGCGAGTGCTGCTCCAGTTCCCTGAACAGACTGTGCAGCTCTTTCCTATCATGTCCAATTCTAAGAAATAATGCAACAGCAGGGAAAATGAGAAAATGAGAATGTCACGGTAAGGGGTATCTTTTTCTTTATTGCCCTGGGAAATGCTAATAATGAGATCTCGGGTCTTTTTTATGGCCTGGAAGTTTGCCATAACTTCACCAAAATACTCGGCAGTTTCCATAAGTAAACGGGCTCATAACTTGAGTAAACAGTTTTATGGGTGGGGTGCTTTCTTTGCAGGAGTTTTGTGATGCTCTGTGGTTTTCCACAGCTTATGTGTTTGCTTGAGACCAGAGCTTATGGACAATACTCGTGACTTACCACATAGTGTCACGAACCCTGCAAACCAAACAGGCCAAGTGCTGGCAGCGTCTCAAAACATCTCAAGCACTGTCTACCATAAGTGATATCGAGTTATGTCACAGGGCTTAGGGCAAGGGAGAGACAAAGCAATACATGGAAATGAATGCATTAAAAGCATGTTTTCCATTGCAGTGCATATCTTTGGAAATGCCCAGAGCTGCTCAGAGAGGGGGGCTCTAACCCTGGTAATCACCCAGCCCAGAGAAGGTGTGAGGGAACTCAGGCCATAACCCGATTCAGCTGGGGCTGCGGCTGTGCCGTCCGCCCAGCATGCACACACCTCAGAGAAACAAGAAATCGGTTCCCCCATCTCATTGCTGTAACTGATGAGATGTGAAATGAGTTTCTGTGAGGAATAAACACTCTTAAGGTAGCAACCAGAATTTGTCAGTGTATAAACTTCCACAAACACAGTGCTGAGCATCACAGCTAAAAGGCATAAAATGAAAAAAGCGAAGTGGTGAAAGCTGATTGCATATTTTACCTACTTACTTGTCTCTCCTGTAAAGACAGGCATTTTCCATTGTCTGTATGGTGCTTCTTCCTGCCCTTATCCACCACTTTTTAAAGCATGACACCTCCATTCAAGTTTCATATTGACTTGAGCTTGTCTGATGCCTTCATAGGACACACATTCAATTAATTCTCAACAATGAAGTTTAGATTAGTATTTGGGTGGCTGCTTTGTAACCTCTTGCTGTCCTGAGAGAGGGAGCAGACATCTCAGAGTGCCTGCACAATGCCAAGTCTTTGTGGGAGTTGATGAGAGATAGGAGTAGCTTTAACTGGACCCAGCATTGTAAAGGGAAAACAAGACAGCAGGGAATATTACTGAAGAGAAAAGAACAAGGGAGCAGGGGAGAAAATAAAAAGGTGACATGGGACTTCAGTAAGACAGAGGAGTTGTTGCACTGGAGGTAAGAGATGCAATACGATTTGGTGGTGTGGGGGCTTTTTTTCTTTTTTTTTCTTTATTTCTTTTTTTTCAGAGAAATGAGAAGAAAACCCTAAGGAGTCACATGAGAGAGCAGACAATAATCCTCACTCTGTCTTTAGACAGAGAAACATAACATAATTGAGCAAAAATGATACAAATGCTGCTGATACAACAAAGAAAATTTGCTATGGGATTAAAATGAGCCGGTGTCATCAAACCAGTGTGCAAGGAATATGGTCTGATGGTTGTATGTCCAGGAGATGATAGTACATATGTAAAGGAGATAAAAGGTTGTTATGGTAATAAAGGTGCAGAATTAACCTGACAAAAGAGTCAACGCATAGAAATATTATATAATAAGCAGCAATGGGATTTATTTGAAATGCAAATAGAAGGAAACAATGAGTCAGAAATGACTTCTGGGTCACAGGATGCAGAGAGGCCACAGAGGTGCAGTGAGGAAAAAGAAGGTTCATTTTTTACAAGATGAAAATGAAAGTTCTTGGGATGACATCTGGAAGTTAAGCAAGCGAGACATCCTGTGATAGATGTCTGGGCAGAGAGGCAATTTGGGAAGGGGAACGTGTATCTGGTCAGTGAAAAACCAATAGCTGGAGCCAGAATGCGTAACAAGATCACAAAAAGTGAAGGTCTTGTTGATGACACATATGTCAAAAATATCATAGCTTTAGTGACTGTTTCAGATGTTTAAGTTTTAAGCCAATTATATGTTTTGCTCATATTTGCTGTTTTAAAACAAAGAAAAAAATAGAATCAGTAATCTCATCTACATTTAATAATCCTTTATTTTGAATGCTATCACTGATCAGCAAGCAAACTATTTTTTCTTGTTCCTGATATCCTATAATTATCTCTGGTAAGAAAGAATACAGCTTTGGGTCTATGTTGTTATTTTAGGCTATGTTCCTGATAGAATAAAGATCCCTATGCTAAATTACAAACCACATTCCCATAATGCTTGGTTTCTTATGCTCAGAGCACAGCTAAATTGCGTGTGACCTTTGGATTAGATAACTTTCAGAAACTGCGGAGTAAGATTTTTCATCTGTATCAGAACTTGGATCTGTGTTGAATGTTCTGCACTTTTGATGCTTCCTCTTTCATGAATCTCAGACAAATATAATTTGGTTTGCATGCTAGAATCGTGGTATTTTTAGATGAGCAGAAGGAGATTAGATAATGCTGGATAGCAGGATTTTAAAATAAGTTCTGCAAAGTACAAATTTCACAATCTAAAATAGCATCCAGAGTTGCTCTCCATCCTCTGTCACTGGAATATTAAGCTAACCAGATATTGGGTAAACCATAGTCACGTTATTGATTATCTGCGGTCTTCTTACATTAATCAGAAAGAAAAAGAGCTGATTTTTGAGTGAGGCTTCAGATTTCTATTGATGTTGTACTGGTCAGGAATTTAACAAAGAATGTTTCTATTGTCCTTAACAAAGAAAAAGTAAATTATAATAAGCAAAAAATAGTTAAGAGTAACTGGATACCCTTTTATTATTATTATATTTAAGAAGTGTTGACTGGATTTCCTGTTACTCTCTGCTTTTTATTAAAAAAAAAAACCATCATGGAGTGTCATGGCTAAATGTTGCCTGACTTCAAAGGTAAATGATACGTAGCCAGGACTATCAGCAAATACCACAGGGAGCCGTTCCCCTCATCTAGCTCTACCCATCCAAAGCTGTGAGTCCAGCCTTTGGGCTCCTTTGTGGTTATCAGAGCCAACCCCACTGCTCTGCTCTTCTCAGCCCTTGGTCCTGAAGTGCTCTTTCAGATCTGCTGAGGTTAGAGGGAGACCAGGAAGCTGGCATCCAAATTCAATGCATGATCAATGAGCAAGGTCCCTGGCAGGGAAATGTACTTAAGCATTTTCTTTATATTTCCATCACCACCGCCCATAAGGAAAATTATGCAATGGCCACAGTAACCTCACCTTGAAACTTCTCAGATGCTCAGGCATATCTACAAAGTAAAACGCCATCTAGCAGATTGGTGTGTTCCTATGGAGCTGTCTGCACAAGAAGTGCTTGTTACCTGTAAACACCAAATCCAGCTCAGAAGCTAAGTCCTCTGTCTTGATAGTTTTTTTATTGCTTTAATAGTTTTATGACCATAATTAACTCAGTGTTTGATGAGGGGGATATGGCTGTAGTTATATACTCTTTGTGAGGCAATGATCTGAACAGCTGAGGCACCACATTTTGATTAGTAGTGACAGATATTGCTCCTTTAATTTGAAAACTGCAAGGTTATTCTTACTTTTCACCCACACAAAACAAACCTTTTGAGCATCTCAGATCTTCCTCACATCCATACATTTTTGCAGCTACTGATCCCATCAAAAAAGGAGCAATTCAGCGTCCTGAACAAAATTTCTTTGAACTGTTTTCATTAATTCAGTAGTTGCTCACCTTTGAGGACCTGACCATGTAATGAATAAACAGCAGCTATTTTCAAAATGAAGGGTTTTCTTTGAACTACTGTGGTCACCAGAAATGGCCTTAGTTCTTTATTCTTTTAAATTCCCTTGTATTTAGCTGAAACTAAATATATTAGATGGTAGCTAGACGGAAAGCTTTAAACATCAGTTCTGTGATCAGCTATTAAAGCAGTCCAATTTCAGCTGTGTTCAAACACTGCTTTTCTGTCTTGTCTGGGAAGTGCCTGCCAATTCATTTTTCTACTCTTATCAGCAAAGCCCATATACTGTGCTCATGTTTCTTAATATAAAACACAGGGAAAATGCTCAAGCTGTCAGGAGGTCTGTTAGCTTAAATACAGCCCACATCTTTGCTCTCATCCCATTACATACTTTCATTTGTTCTCAACTGAAAAAAATCCGATCTACCTCCCCATGATCTTGCAAAGTGTCAATCATCTGAATTTGTCAGATTTTTATGAAAGGCTTCTTTAAGTCAAGAATTTTATCATGGGTTCAGCGTCATCAGCTGTACTGGATTTTAAAAGTATGTTTTCTTAAAAAAAGCATCTTTGGATATGCAGTGTATTTTCAGCTGTGCAATAATCACAGCAGCCTGATTGGATTCAGTTCCTCTGTGTTTTGGATGTCAGTGTAGTACAGTGAATTGTCCTGGTGTCCATCAGGATTTATTGCATATATTGAGGCAGTCAATGTTTGAAATAAATTCAAATCCATTATAACCTTGTTGCTTTAGAAAGAAAAAAAAAAAAAGAAAAACAAACAACTCCATGTCTTTGCAGTTCTAACAGGGAAAAGTGATTATATCTTTCCAACACATTAATGTCTGTACCTTGCTTAGGCACAGTCCTTCCTCTCAGTATTACATAGGTTAAACATAAATTTTATCACAAAAGGGAAGACAAAATAATAGACTGTGTTCAGTGCTTATCACTTCCATTACATCCCATGGCCTTCCTACCCTCCAGGCATTAATGGTAGAGAACAAACAGTATCATCCTGAAGGCTTTCCACCTGCCTGCCCTTCCCCACTCGCTCTGCACAGCATCCCTGGCTAACCTTTGGCGAGTCATTCACACTTACTTTTGAGGACTTTCTAGTTTTGTTGAAATTGCTAATACTTTGTTGATTTGCCTCTTATTCCCTCTCCTTCCTGAAACCATCTCAATTCTTGTATGGTGTTGCAACATCAAAGTACAGAAAGTACTTTGCAAAAAAATTAAATTATTAATTGAGTAACAGTATGATCTCTTTGGGATCATGTTATTCAAGGCAGGAGTGTGGGTGTTTCTGTGGTTGAGTGCTTTTTACCTTATTTAGGTACCACTCCCCACTTGACCAGTGGCTTTGGCAGGTCATAGTCTCTTCTCTCCATCTTGTGAACAAGCAAGACAAATCTAGCTGATCTAGCAGTCACTTAGCATGAGTCACTACAGCCAGCCTAGAGGTGAGATGTATGCCTATCAACAGCAAATTAATGAAACAAAACAGAGGATTTCCTCCTCTCAACCTGCGCCACCATGCTAGTGGAGATATGAGCCTCAACCTCCAATGGTGGATTCACAAAGCATGCCCCTGCAAACCGCCATCCTCTTCAGCTTTTTCTAGTTCATGGTTTACATACTTCAACTGTCACAGAAGATTAGATAGAACACAACATTATGGCTGTTTTGCAGATAACCACGAGACCATTTTCAGGGAATCATAGATTCATACAATATCACGTGTTGGAAGGCAGCTCTGGGGCTCATCTAGCCCAATCTCCCAGTCAAAGCAGGGAGAATTTTGAAGTTAGATGAGGTTGCTCAGGGCCTTGTCCTGTTAATTTTGACTATCTGTCTCCAAGGTTTCTGCAACCTCTCTGGGCAACCTGCTCCAGTGTGTAATCACTCTCAGTATTTTCTTCCATATACCCAAATAGGATTTATTTTGTTGCAGTTTGTGCTCTTTGCCTCTTTTTCATCTTTATAACCTACAACCCTCTTTTATAGGGGTCTCAGGGTGATCGTGCCTAGATCAACTTTTTTTAGAAGCCTCTTATATGATGTATACTTCCCTAGGAAATACTTTTTGTTTTGTTGGAGTTTTTTCATATTATTCACAATAAATTATCAAGAAAGTTTTTAAATTGAAGCAGAGATTTTTAACATAAGCCTACAAAAGTCAGACTTCAGGGAAACTCGATGGGATCTGGCACATATTTTGTGCAAGCTCCATTCATATCCTTCTGCCTCCCACAGGCCTTTCATTTTTAGACCAATTCTAATGATATGTGCTTCAGAAATTTCAAATTGCATTAAAAAATGTTCTTTGTTCTTCAGAGCAGAAATATACAAGTAAAAGAAGGGGCAGAGCAATTCAAACTGTATGAATTCAAACAATTCAAATGTATGGAACTGCAAAGACAAGCCAAAGGAAACATGCTTGATAATCCTCGTGCAAAAGAGCAACTCTGGACATGGTTAGGGAACTGCACAATATAAAGATACCTGATGTAGGAAATAATCCAATTTGTCAAAGCTCCAGGACAAATAGTACAGCAGGATGTCATGAAATGGAAAGAAAAAGCTGGAAGTAAAACAAAAATGTGTCAAATTTGATTCTGGTCAGGGCCACTAAGGGTCATTGGTGCCCTTAAGACTCCAGCACTCTCATCCTCAAATCTCTAACAGCGTTTTCTAATCAATGCATTTCTGTTGATATTCCCAGGTGCTGAAATTCGTCCCTGAGGTTGAGCATCACAAAAGAAAAGGCAGAACTGGGAACAAGGCCTTGGTAGATATACAACTGGATCACCATGAGCGCTGTGATTGTATCTGCAGTTCAAGACCACCCCGATAAAAAATAAATAAATAAATAGAAGAAAAAAATCCAAGACACTCTAATTGCAGCTTACCAGACATTTACTTTTAAGCAGGATTGCTCTGAGGACCTTTACTCACTAATCATTTGAACTTTGCTACTAGCCAGCCTTTGCAATTAGCAAAAATGATTGCTGTGTATCAGCATAGCTGTGCCGAATACTGCTATGACAGCTAAACAGGTATGTAATAGATGTATGTATCAGCATCCAAGAATATAGGGTTATGGTTATCTGTAGCTAGATTCTGAGGGTTGAGATTTTCAAAGCTCACTTATAGTCCTTAGGCACACAATTCCTGCT
>NW_010170038.1:23489-94442 GCF_000695765.1 Mesitornis unicolor
CACCAGCTGTGCAGGTATTTGTGGTAGCTGGCAATCAAACAGCGTTGTTTCTGTTTCTCACTCACCAGTTCCTACATTCAAATTCTGCTGCCATTTCTACCTGCTCAGCTCTCCAGATGGTCATTAGGGTTTTGTGGGTATAAATGAAGAGAGAATTTGAGACTCAAATTTTACTGTATGAGTAAACTCATTTGAGTTTACTCATTTACTGTGTGGGTGTAAAACGGCTTGTCCCGCTCCAAGACAGAACTTCCCAGCATTCCCGCTTAACAGAGTGAGTTATGATGAGGAAAATCCATCACTACATGAAACAATGCACTAGTAAAGTCCAGTCTCGCTGTGTGTATTTGAGCGAATTGTGCTGAAATTAGTAGATGCTTTGTGTAAGCCAGGACACTGGTGGTGATAGTGGGGTGCAGAGGTTGGTACTTTTGCTCCATGGGAGCCATCACCAGGTGCTTCTGCAATAGGGGCCAGGTCCTCAGGTAAATCTTTATGGGCTGGGGCTGATCCTGGTCCCTGCCTCCCTGCTCTGGACTCCTGCCCCTTGCCCAGAGCTGTCCACAGTTGCCCAGGGAGAGCCCCCTCAGCACGAAAAGGGAGGACAGCCCTCCCGCTGTGTCCTCCTCACTGCAGATCGAGGAGTGCCATGTTTCCCCGAGCAGGCGGTGAAGATAGGGCACTTGTTTGTTGAAAATATTGATTTGTTTTGCAGTTGTGTTACTGGGAAACAAAACGTGCTTGAGATTTAATTATCGTTACTTGGTTTGGGGTTTGTTTGTTTTAAATATGGATTATTATAACTTTGTCATATATGCATTAATCTTAGTTATCTGAGGTTAGTTGTCTTATTTCAGCTCTGTGTATTGCCATGGTTTAACTGGTGACAGTGAATTTCTTTTTGATTGCATTTTGCTGAGGCATACTAACACATTAAGCAATGTCTACCTGTCATGGAAAATGTACAACATTTATTAACTTCCAGGAGAATATTATTAAACACCACTTCATAATAAAATAAGCACTTTAAAAGCTACAGCATAGCTTCCTATGCCTTTTAAAATATTATTAAAAGTGCTCTAGCTGAAAAAGAGAAAAAGAAATATATTTCCAAACCAGCTTTAAAGGTTTTAAAATGCTGCTCCAAAAGTGTAAAATATAGTAAGATTTAAGTCTGGCAAAGAACTGGAGTTTCAATCATGAATGTAACAGAGGGAATGGGGCAGCACATTTAATGGATGATGTTTTATGTTTAATAGCAGACATAGGTTGCATTGATTCATTTTGTTTGTGATGCCTCTTGGGTTTCTGTCTCTCTGCAAGAGCAAAGATGTAATTAGTGGAAACTGCCACGTGCTATAATATAATGTTGAGAGTCCTTAAGCCAGTATGTTTTAGCAATCTACAATTCTGTTATAAAAGTGCCCTGATGTTCTGACTTACCCTCTTTACCAGCTCAAGTATTTTATAAGTGTTTCTTCATAATTTTAGCAAAACTTTACTGAAACATCCCTTAGAAATGTTGTGTTACTTTCTTTCCTGTGCTTTAACCTTCGAGATTCAAAATGTGTGGGATTTTTATTATTTATATTAATTTTTCCTCTCTGGTTCCCATGCGTCTATTTAAAAATGCTCCTGAATGCTGACTTGGGAAGTGATTCATCATTTTCAAAGCAATTCACATTGAAAGAACAGCACTGTAACCAATGATTGCTAACTTCATTCTGTATTTCAGGACTATTTAAAGAAGAATTTGTTCTTTTTCTGTTTCTAGCTTAATAGCAAGATTGACCCAGCCCTTCAATAGTTTTTAGCTAATTTTGGAAAATATTTGCATGCGAGGCTTTGGCGTACTGATTGTTTTTGTGACTGTGCCCTCTAATGCATATTCCTGATGGGATTATGCCCAAATTATGCCTAAGTGCTCTGGCCTTGTAGTTAGTTTTGATTGTAGGAAACCTCAGTTTCAGCTGTCTTTGTGCTTTGAGGGGTCCTTTAATTCCCATTCCCCATGGGGAAAATCTGCACCAGGCATCCACTGCACCTGGCATCTCCCACAAACATCTGCATACTCGCCCAGTCTCCAGCCTTACTAGACATGTATTGGGGGGTGCTATGCCTCCTAATTTTGGGGAAACAGCCTCATCTGGGAGCGTGAGTTACCCCTACAGGCAATGGTGATCCAGTCTCTCCTATAGTGTGCCTTAGAGCCCAGGTTGAAATCGCCTGATATGGGAGCTTTTTTCTCTCTCTTTTGACTATGTGGGGAGATTAGAAACCTGATTTTAGCATATAAGTGAGATACACCAAGGTAGATCTTATGAATATTCATTTTAAAGATGGAGCAGCTAATGATTTAGCTAACTGAATTAGATACAGACAGCAGTGGATGCCAGGGTCCAGCAGAAAAAATCAGCTGTAAAGTAAAAGGAGATTGGTATAATAGGGATTATGCTCTTGCTTTATGTTTGGTTTACTTTCTTAAATAGAGGCTAAACTTGTCACAAAATTTAAAGTATTTCTCCCAAGACACTTAGTAATGAAGGGAACCATTCACTGCTTCATGCTGCCATCTGCCATAGAGAGAGCATGCTCCAGGCCAGTGCAGGAGAGTTAGGGATAGGCTTCATGCTGCGGTGTGGGAATGATAACATGCATGTGAGCTAAGTAAAACTCCCAAAATCCCAGTCCCCAAACTGCAATGACCCTGGTGAAACCAAATACCAGCACAACTTTTCCTTTTTATTTATTAGCAGAAATTGCAGGGATGTTTTTTCCACACCTTTATTGTCTCTTGTCTATGTAATAATTGATATGTTATTTACATATTGTTGTAACTTAAAAAGCAATGCTATTAAAAAACCTAATCTTCTTTTTTATTGGTGGAATTTGAACCCCCCAAAAGAAAGAAATTTTCAAAGGAAACTCAGAATAATTCCTAACTTTAAACTATTCACTAGCCCTTTTTTTACTCTATTCTTTTGGGGTAAAGCCTACTTTCTCAAGTGCAATCTATATATATTTTTTGTTATCTCAGTTAAATGCAGCTTTTCTAGCATTATTTCTTACTTTATGCAGTATGTAATATGTCTTATTTTGATGAAAAAAATAAATAGTGCTTTGAAAAAAGATACTCTGAGTAATTATTCAGAATTCAGATGAACTAAATTCCATGACTTACTGGAGAACATTTCCACAACGTGGCACCATCCATGCGAGATCTTGTGAATTTTAGCAGTCATTCCCAGGAGCATTAGGGAAATACCAAAGTGCAATTTTGGGATAATTGAGTTTGAACACTGGAGCTGAAAGAGCTGAAAGCTTCCTTGCAAAGCAGCAGCAGTGTGACAGTGGTGCAGCGTTTGTGATAGCTGGATTAGGGGGCACCCCTGGACTCGATGCTGCTCTCAACCCCTGCAGGCTGGGCTTGGCTCCAGCACAGATGTCCTTATTTGTCCTACTGAAGCTGCTTCTCACTGGCAACAGAGGCTCCTGCTGGAGCTCCGCATCTCACCCGAACCAGGGCAGAGCTCAGCATCCAATTGCTGTGTGCAGGGCAGCTGGAGGAACCTAAAGCATCTCAACATGGTGAAATTTAATCTACCCTTGTGAGTTCAGGCATTTTCCCCAGCTTTGGCAGAAGCAAATTTTGTTGTGCTGCATCTGGAACGTAACTTTTATAGCTTTGATAACTAACTTTCAATTTAAGGTTCTTGTGTTAAGCTAAAGCCTGCCTTAGGCCTTCACTGGATCTTGGACTGAGTAAGGACATGAAACTTTTGCCGGATTAATTCTTCACTAGCTAAACACCCTGTCTGATAAGGGACATACAGATAGCATACAGTCCAGGGACCGGGCTTTGTAGCCTGTCCTCATGCCTTGTTACGGTACGGTACAGCCTGTACAGTAATGCCATTGACTTGGAACAGCCTTCCATTCAAGTGAGCATATTTGAAGAACTCATATATCTTTTCCTTTTTCTTAATTTTTTTTTTCAAAGGCAGTCAGAAGAGATGTTTCCTAACAAAGGAAGCAGTTCTCTTGTGTACAGTGGACAAGGACATATTTAGTGGGTGGATGAGATATTTTTTCCCTTCAGAAATGGGAGTATTGAGTAATATTGTGTATTGAGTAATACACAGCGTAGATGGCTGCTCAGCAGCTGCTAAGTGTCCACGGATGGCATAAAGCTCCTCCTATTTGGCATTACTATGTACCTATATAACTAATGGCTAGCTAACATTATCAGTTTGTCCTTGTGGTCACGAGTGACAGCTTTTATAAACCTGCAACTTGAAAAGTAGCTCTGTGTCTCGTCAGCTGAAAAAAG
Organism: Mesitornis unicolor; assembly: GCF_000695765.1. Taxonomy (NCBI): domain Eukaryota; kingdom Metazoa; phylum Chordata; class Aves; order Mesitornithiformes; family Mesitornithidae; genus Mesitornis; species Mesitornis unicolor. The sequence goes on from NW_010170038.1 coordinate 27,820, forward strand.
TATATGTTTCCTGAGGTCTTTCAGGAACTCACCATTATTTTTTTTTTAAATAATGTATTTTTAAAACATTCTGCTTCCCTGCAAATTCATTTAAGATTTCACTTGCTCTTTTCTGGAGCACATTGCCCAGTCACTCTGCTGTAACGCAAATTCAACAGATGTCCAGTTTGTACTTATTCTTCCAGAGACTCCAGTGCAGCAGCTAATGAAAATGCAGAAATTAGTATTCTGGTCTCTCATTCTAGGAACTTTAACTTTGTTTATTGATAGTCTTGGTCAAATATGCTGAAATACATAACATTCATCATTGATTTGGTCATTCATTGATGGGCCCTGAAAATCTGCCTTAAATTTTTCAAGCGCAATTTCGATACTGCATTTCTTTTCAAACTTCAAGAAATGAGATTTCGTAACCAGCGAATATTACACCATGAATAGTAGGAAGGAAGTATTCTAGGTTTTAGACTATCTTCTAAAATTGATTTCACTTAAAACTTGGTCTGAAATTCCTTTATAGGTAGCAAAAACCATATTTCAAAACTGAATTTATAAAACCTGATTTTTCAAACTGAGTTTCAAAACTTCATTTATGTATTGCTTAGAAAAAGTTGTTGTAGCACAGACATGTTTTAAAAACTGAAATAATAAATGGAAAATAATAAAAATGGAACTAGTTACATAATAACAGTTACTGTATTAGATGCTCCAGTTTGAAATTGACAAAGGATTTCTGCTTCGCTTGAAAGAATTTCAGTTTCAGAACCAGTACAAAGAGAACAGGGTTAAAAAGAAAACTGTGTGTCTTTCAAATATTTTGATATAATGGGTGGTAACATAACAAAGAAACCCATAACTTTTATTCATTGCATTTTTATTAGATAAGTAGTAAGAGCAGATGTCTTTTGATCTATGTTTGAGTTTTGAGAGTATCATCTCAAGTAGAGATGCACTGAGATGAGCTCTTTCAGCTCAGTCTGAAATCAGTTTACCCTATCCCAGTGAAGGTGGTCCAGAGAAACACCCTTCGTATCAATACAATTCTGTAAAATCTTTCTATCCACTGTCATAGTCATAGCCTTTTACCAGAAAAGAATAAAGCAGATCACTTTGGTTTGGTAATATGGTATTTCCACTTGTACCTTGTATGAAGAAAGAGGATTTCCACCCCTCCACACATTAAAAACTATTCTGTATTGAAGGATCACAGACTGGCCGAAGTGGGAAGGAACCTCTGGAGATGGTCTTGTCCAACCAACCCTCTGCTCAAAGCAGGGTCACCTACAGCAGGTTGCTCAGTCACATCCAGTTGGGTTTTGAATTTCTCCAATGATGGAGACTCTGCTGTAGAGCAAGGGGAGGGGTCAGTTTGTTTTGACAAATTGTCTGGAAGCAAGAGACAGAGAAGTCTGACAAAGTCTTGAACCTCCACTGAGGGCTGTGGTTCAGGGAGGGCTCTCCATTCTGTGTTGACGAGGTTCTTCTGCCTGCAAAGGTAGGGAGGACTTTGAGCTCCTAGCCCCACACCTACCCAACAGTATCAGTAATATGATAATTCAAGGACCAGATAGAGATAAGTATCTTAGGTGGTGTGGAGAAAAGGGCCAAAAATCCCTGCAGAAGGATTTTTCCCCCCAGGGTGTAGTTAAGTGTCTAGGTCATTAATAAAACAGACACGACTTGTTAGTTTACATGACTAAAGGCTAAAGAGGGTACATTTAGATTAGATTTAAGGAAGAATTTATTCACTATGGGAGTAGTGAGACACTGTCACAGGTTGCCCAGGGAAGTTGTGGATTCCCCCTCCCTGGCAGTGTTCAAGGCCAGGTTGGATGGGGCTTTGGGCAATCTGATGTGGTGGGAGGTGTCCCTGCCCATGGCAGGGGGGGGGAACTAAGTGATATTTAAGGTCCCTTCCAATCCAAACCATTCTATGGTTCTATTATGCTATGTTCTGAGAAGGATGGCGAAAGGGAGGATGAAGGTGTTTTGGGAAGAGGCAAGTGGGAAAAAAGTGGGATATGGGGACAAAAGAGGCTGGTCATGTGCAAGCAGGGGCTGGTCAGTGCAATTGGTTTGGCCATGCCCTGTGTGTGACCAGTGCAGTTTGTCCTGACCTCTCACTAAACCCCATTTCTAGCTGTTTTTCCAGGCAAGGGCTTCTGTCCTGTGTGCAAGTGTGTAGGGTGGTCTCAGTGACAGCCCCTGGGTTGGGACCAAGGGCTGGAGGCTTGTGTGTCCATGGTGCCAGGGACTGGAGAGACTGAGTTGGCTGCTGGAGCGACCAGAGGGTCCAAACCAACTGCCCAAGGGTCTGGGGGCCAACTGAGACCCACCTGCACATGTCTGGGAATGGGAATACATGCTCGGCCCCACTACCAGCTGGATGTGAATGTGCGGGGCTGTGGCATCCTCACCTCCATCAGGCCACCAGACTCAACCATCACTAACCGCATTCAGCAAACCATCACAGGGGAATCTCCAAAAGATTGGAGGCTCCAATATTTCACAGCTCCCAGATAGGTTTTCTCATTAAGTCATAGGAAGGCAAATTGTCCAGTCCTACTGGAATATACAGGCTGGGCTGCAGTGCAGCCCCCAGAGCACCCTCTTGAACTCGGAGAGCACCTGATGTAAAAGAGGCCTTTATTAAACCATTCTGATACCTGACAGATGGCATTCATTGCAACCTTTACATCAAATTACCAACCCTTGGATTCTGTTGCTAATTTATTTCAAAAGGTCAGACAAGGATTTGTGTGCCCTCAAGGAATCGATTGCTTTATAGGAAGCTACAGTTTCAGTATTCAAATAACTCCACATAGGCAAAATGCTGCAATTTTCCTAGTTAAACTGTATCTGAACACCAATTACACAACTGATTATTAAATGAAGATAAGCCATGCAGGCTTCTGTGAAGAAGATTGTTTTTTTCAATTAAAATGAAGACACTTGGGTCCAAATTAAGACCCTGACAAGAAAAGGTAAGCAAATTAGTTTCACTGAGAAATGCAACTACTGCATACTTGAAATTTTCAGGATTGAACAGTGCAGGCTAAGTCAGCAATTTTAATAATCAGAATGAAAGTATCTCTTTAAAAGTCCTTCTATATAAAGCCAATTCAAGGAGCAAATAACTACTAGTACTTGCATTTTAATATCACTGTCTGACTGTGCTAAGCTCTGGCCAGTGCTTTTTATTTTATGTGAGAATATAAGTATTTTTGTCTATGCATTTCAACAAGCTATACAACTTTCACCAAATACTAGACTACTTTCTTTGCCCTTCACAGCAGTGCCACACAGAGACCAGAGAGTGCTCTCTGCATACAGCAGGGCTCATATGGCCATGCAAATGTCTGCATTAAAGAAAAGAAAAACAAAACCATGTTTAGAAGGATTTGCATATAGGCTGATTGTGTTTTCATGTTGCTGGCACGTGTTTAAAGACAACAATTTGCTTTGAGACTCCAAAATACAATGTGATACATTCATGTGGGACCCCACTGAATAATCGACAATGGCTACAAGTTGGCAAAGTGATAACTGATGTGATAAATTCTGTTTGTTGGGCATCTGCTAAGTGAACTGTTATTCTCATTGGTGCCTCCCACCTTTTCCACTGCATTATGACTCTAAACTACACAGTGTCTGATACTCGATGACAACAGCCTTCAGGGACATACAAAGAGACAATCTGCAACTGTTCTGATGAATAAAGCAACCTGACATAGTACCTTGTTTAGCTTATAAAACTTTATAAAATCTGTGCAAGCTATATGACTATGTGGTACAACATAAAATAGGCTAAAAACTGCCTATAGATAAATGAAATGCAGGCTGGAAATCTAAAATAAGGACCATGCTAAGGCCTGTAGCTGGGAGAAAACTCATGGAGACACCATCGTCCAGGAAAACCAAATTGCCTAGGTGGTTCTTGAAAACTGCCAAGGGACTTGTTAACTTTACTGTGTGCAGAGCATCTGATACAGTACTGAATAACTAGGAAACTTGCTGTACAATAGTGTATGATATATTACTCTGAAGTTGTGGGATTTATTTTCTAGTCTCAGAAAGTTTTCTGAGTAATTTCTTTAAGGGCATTTGGTTCCAAGCAGTTGCTGCTCCTCCATTTGATTCAAAATGGAACAATTCCCTGATCAAATGCATCTCACTAATATATCTGTGTATGTATGAATATAGCCTTGTAAGCATATATAAAAATGAAATATATTACATCTTTTTTTTCATTTACATATACATAAGCTTTTCCAGCTGTTTTAACTCCAAGTTAAAAAAAAAGCAAGAAAAAGTTTAAATCTTACTCCATCAAGATAAAATTCATCAGCAGACAAAGAGAAATATTATTTTTACACTACAGCTAAATTTTCTGTCTTTGCTTGAAAAATCACTGGAGGTTTTTAATACTATGCAAGACCCTCTAATTTTTTTCCCAGTCTTCATCTTCCAGGCTTCCAATGCTCACACAGGAAATGTTGAGAAGCCTGCTCAGTGCTAACACAGTTACTGAAGATCGTTACTTATAGTCCATTGGAACTCTTTAGCTGAATTTCTTTTTTATGAATTTTGTGGTTTTGCTGCTTCTGCGCAAATTTTGAAAGATTGCTAACAGCCATGCTTTGTCTTTTGGGTATTGAAATCTACAAAACATGAAAGAAACGTGCCTTAGATGGAGAAATTCGGTGCATAAGAAAAGAGGAAATGTTGCATATACCTCTGCAAGGTTTTTGAATTAGGCATCGCTGTTGACCTCAGACATCTGTTAGAAGAACAAGGAGATCTCACTGTCTCAAGACACTAGCAAGGCCTGAAGATCTTAGTAAACTGGTGAACTGCATGAAAGTCTGAACGTTCTCCTGACCTTATTTCACTCTCAAGGGGTACCTTGAGCTGCAATTCCTTGAAAACCTTCTAGCCCTATCATTTTCATCTAAGGTAAGAACTAGTCTTGGGTTCATAGGGCCACAACCTATGCTGAAAGGAAGACTTAAAACAGTTATCAGATATATATACTACTTCTGCCTTCACTTGACAGAATGGGAAAAGATGCAGAGGATGAATGATGAACATGAGCCTTCCTTCCTATAAAAGCAGCAAGAGGGTTAGTTTGACCTCAAGAATCTTTGCTTCAGTTCAATACTGGGATTGTGCATTACTTATCAGTTACTGGCACTGGAAAGTTTACTGGATCTTTGGCCTGGAAACCTAGTAATGTTGAGATATCTGGTAAGACAGGGGATTCTTCTGACTAAATGCACACCTCTGACCCAGCATACACGCCCTGAGAATCACAGGAGAGAAACAGCTCTGTGCAGGGCAGCTTCCCTGACCGTAACATGAACATCTAAGCAAGGTCAGGGAAGGAGAACAGAGAGGAGCAAGCGCTCCATTGCCAAGATCATCTGACAGCCCAGTTCAGTGCAAGTGCTGTGACTGACCGATCCCAGGTTCACCTCCTGATATACACAGCTAACCAGCAAGTGGTACCATGAGGAGTAGGGACTGGTGATGCACATGCGGAGCAGCTCACATAAAGTCATACCGAAGGGTTAGTTTAAATCTTGCTTTTGTTGAAGGTGGAAAGCTGGTCCCAGTAGACACATTTGGCTGAGGAGTCACCGGTAACTAAACACACCACTCCCTGGGCTTTGAACAGAGGTCATCTAGATTTACTGTTCCTACTTGGTTATGTAAGGATTCCCCACCACTTCCTTCTAACACAGTGTTTTAGCATGCAAGAGTTACACAGGTTTGAACTTAAATATTATGCCAAATACAGTTATACATCTTAAATATGGTGTTGATACAGCATTTATAAGACCAGAATGCAGATACCGGCATGCTTTGTAGCCGTAAAGTAAATTTAAGCACAAGAACATGCTGGAATTGCAAATAGTTTTCCTCATTGAAGAAAATGAGTGATATAATGCTATTCATTCACACTGCCTATCCCAAGACAGCATTTGCCAAGTATACTGACTATGATGGTTACATCATCCATTACTTCATGCTAAAATCTGGTGAAACTAAAAATAAATGATAGATCACTGCAAAGTCCTCTCCCTTGTCTATTGGCACACAGTAGTCACCGTTCATTTCCCAGTGACAACTGAATGGCAGGATGCAATGTAACAAAAAAGTCATTAAAACTGCAGAAAACTTAAATTTCCTGTCTATTAATTCTGAACTGTTGGGACAGGATGAAGCAATAGGCAGTTGTAAAGTACACTCTGACTAATAACAGGAAGACTAATTTGCCATAAAAGAATTGTTACAAGAGAACATACAGTTCGCTGGGAAACCTAGCATGTCCCAGCGTTGCTTGGAATTCAGCTGCAATGGATGGAGTGATGCAGATGAAACTGCACGAGTTCCTCTTTCCTTCGGGACGCATGGCAGATGGATTTATCATGCTTATGGAGTACTAATTATTTTCAGGCATACAATGTCATATATCATGTCATTCATGGCATGGATCATTACAGTTGTTTCTAGAGTTCATTCTGTAGCAAAACCCCAGCTCCCAAGCTCAGTTTGAGTCCGAGCTCACAACTCACAGCTTGATATTTCTAACTGTTATTTCTAATCCAACACAACTGTTTTGCTCCACTTTTTTCAGCTCCTTCCATATCAAGTAGTGTTCAGAAGTAGGATTTCATTTCACACCCATCTCCATATTTTTTTTTTCCCCATTGGATTCAGAAGTTAACTAAGTCTGTTCCACAAAGATACAATTATTCTTTTTGTTTGAGTCCTGCTGATTGCTTAATATTTGACCTTGAATGCAAAAAAGGTATTTTGGTGAAATGACAAGGCAAACTTCTCTGTGGAATTCAGAACAGCCATGCTTCACCTAAGCCAAAGTTTTCAGCTTGTGTGAGTATTTATTTACATGCATCAACGTGATATCACCACAAGCTAGAAAAACTTTTCTAAGTGCCTGCATCCAAAAATGAATACAAATCAGGGTTTCAGTTTCCCCAGCTTTCCTGATGTGTGATGTTAGTTGGAAAAATAGTGAAACTTAGAAACTGTTGTGATGTTCTCCCCACAAGAGTTTATATTCTGTAGATGTTTTTCCTGAGAGGGTGAAGATAAAATCTCACCCAAAACCATTTGTCTGAGGAAAACAGCTGAATATTAAACAGGCTCATTTCCAACTTGTGTACGGTAGGTGATTTGCAAGCCCTGATCACACCTCCTGTCCCTGCAGTGACCTTGCTCAGTCAGACCTCATTGACACTGACCCGTGCTCACTCATGAGCAATGGGTGCTAATAAAAACTGCTGGAAAAGGCTGAACTGTGAAGCAACTCAGGGAAACTGTAGACATTGCAAAGGTAATGACAGAAAACTAACACTTTTGAGATTTTTTCTTTTAAATGACATAGAAGTTCTGATTCTGGTTTCAGGAAAAAAAGAAAAAAGAAAAAAAAAGATATATTTATCTGGAACCTGTCTGATCTAGCTGATTACAAATTCTCAGTCACATTAATGGACAAAAGGGATATTGAAAGTCACCTTTGAAAATCTGAATTTTTGTAGACTCCTAATATGTTAAATTACTTCTGTGATACATCACTACAAAGCCTAAATAAATAATTCAGCTAGATAACATGGACAAGATGAGCAATATGAATTTAGGAAGACATTTTAGGTTGAGGAAATCCACGGTGCAGTAAGCCTGGCAGGAACTGCGTAAAGACCAAAAGCTGTGATGATTAACTCCCCATGACATTCAGGTATCACAGGGGGTAGAACTGATCTTATTAGTTGAGGAATGGGTCAAGTAGCATGCTATAAATTATCCTTCTGCACTCTCAAAAATCTTCTCTGTGCCTCTTACTGTGATAAAGAAATCCTAGGTTGCAGAGAAAAAGATACTAGAAACCTTGCAGGGATTAAAGTGGAAGAGACACTGTGGCATCTTATTTCTAATGCTGTATTTCTTAGCAGCACTGGCAGCATGATAGAGAAGATAGAATTTAATTTAGTGCTGTTTTCAAACTGTAGAGAAACTCTAGATTAATTTTGTTTTCTTCTAGTAAACAGAGATAGTTTCTAAACCCTAAAAGCAGTTTGTGCTATAGTTCATTTATCTTTTTTTTTAATTATACACACTAAGTATCATAAGAGAGCTTAAAAATATTACTTCTGCAGTTTTTAAGACAGTAAACAAAATAGCCAGAAAGACAACTTGACGAACTGTTCCGCAGTGAGGTAGAAATAGCAATGTACTATTTACATACACAATATATAATACATCAAGTTTCCACAGTTAAAAAGATTTTGGATTTAAGGTACAGCATTAAAAAAAAATTAAAAAGAAGCACTGGAGAGGTAGAAGGGTCCAAAAGCTGGAAGCTGAGAAGAAAATTCATCAAAGATGAATGGTTAATTTGGGTGCTGTTCATTTTGGTTTGGTTTCATGGAATTGAGTCTGTCTAGAGGCTACAGCCTCAGCCTCTGAATTTCAAAAAGACTTGTTTATGGCTGAAATTCAGCAAAGCTTGTATGTGCATGCTGAATTTAATTTCTTGAAGGTAATGAGGTTTGGTAATGTCACTTTGACTTAGAACAGTCTGTGCTTCATCCAAAATGCGAAGTTTCAGTATCTTTGATGTGACTCTAGTGGTCATTAGTTTCTTCTGCTTCACCTCCATTGTTGTTAACACTTACATAGTCATGCAGTGAGCTAGACCATGGAAGTCTCTGAATCAAAATTAAAAAAAAGAAAAAAAGGTCAGAATCATTTCTCTGAGCTGTTAGGAACTGCTGGCTGGGGAAGGCAGGAGCACCCTGTTCCCTGACAGCATGGTGCTGAGCTTCTTCAACTTTATATCTTTGCATATGGAAGTAATTTATTATCATAGATTTGATAATTTTAATAATTATTATTTTTTTAGGTAACTAAACTCAAAGTTATCATTTGTTGTTTACAGAAGGCAAGCAGGCAGGGACAGACCTATCAAAAAAAACCCCAATGCCTAGTAAAAGACGTACAACTGCATGAAATTATACAAATGCATGGAACTGCAATTCACAAAGTGAGACAATTTTGAACTGTAAAGGTCTAGCAAGTTGAAAAAGCGTATTCAGAAAATTATCAATCTGGCTTTAATACCCTTTTGATTACAGCTTTGTGATCCAAGCAATACCACCTGCCATGAGGAACAGTAAACAGATTGGGCATTAGTGTTATTAATAGAATATGATAATTTTTCATGTTTGAGTGTTCATAGCAAAACATGTAGGCATTTAAATATGTAATTAAATGTTACCTGCTACACCTGCTGACTGCACCATAAACAGTGCCAATTTCTCAACAAATTTTCTTTGAGTAATGCCGTGCAGCAGTCAGCAAAAGATTCTTAAGCTCTGAAGTGAAAATAGATATGCTGTAAGTTTTATGCAGTCTTTAAAAGAAGTAGAAACATTAACCACCTTATTTGTTGCCAAAAGTGTACATTACCACCTTGGATTTTGAGGTGAGACTCTGAGCAGCTTGCCAGAGAAGAGATAACATCTGAGCAGCCCATGCCAAAGCCCTCCACAGACCTACAGAACTTTACTACACGCAGGAGGGGTGTGTTTTATTGCCAATAAAAAACATTATTTCATTAAGGACCTTTATCATATGCAACATTACATAAACTATCTTTTTTCACTGCACAAATTCCCATTGAGATCAATTGGGCAATTGTCCAATTCCCAGAATAGGGATTCTCTGTAATAACCAGAATATGAAACAGCAGAAGAGACTGTATTTCAAACAAATTATGATTTCTAGCTAATGTCTGACATTGCCTCATGAAGGATCCTGTTTCCCTACTGAAGTCCAAAGCCATGGTTCCATGGCCCGAAAAGGCCTATGAGTGCTCCCAGGAGTGCCTCAAGGCTTTTCCACCCCAGAGGGATGCTGAGGATTGCAAAAGAAGTTCCACATCTAGCAGGAGGGAAATTTTCAGGATAGCAGATACAAAGTAACAGGAAATATATTTTCTTCTCATACTCCCTGAGGAAAAAAAAAAAGACTTCAGTTAATTAGTGCTATTAATGGTATTCTGGAGACTATAGTTAATTAGTACTATTAATGGTACTGTGTTGCGTTATTTTTGTATACACCTCATTATTCTTCCCATATGGTATATTTGATACAATACCAGTAACTATCCACATAAATTCTGTTAATATCAGTGACTTGGGCTCTTTATTCAGTTCTGTAGAATTAAGAGAAATTAAAATACTGTACATATATATGTTCTCATCATCATCATCATGGCTAGGCTTCGCAAATGAAGATAAGGGAAGGACACTACCCACGCTTGCTGCAAACGTCCTGATGGCTAAAAAGACCGATGCGGGATAGGCAAGTCCATTTGCAAAGTGCATGTATGTTCTAATGCTAAAACAACAGCTACGTAACTGCTTATTTACTGTGATGGAGCCAGTCTTGCCCAACTGAGTAGAAGCTAAGTCCACTTAATTTTCTATGGATGCTGTATTTTAATTGAGTTCTGTCATCCCTCTAAAGACTGCTTCTAACTCCTTTCCTCTCTGGTTCTATCAAAGATTTTTCTTTTCACCACCTGCAATTTCAGCTACTATTATTTTTCTCTTCATTTTGTAGTTTGCATAATAGGACTGCGTGTCTTTCTAGGCTGCACTTTGATAATCTCCTGGGGTGTCCTCTCATCATGGCTGTACAGGAGGAGGGAAAGGTCTGATGTTTGCAGACATTCTTACAATGACCAAAATGAAGAGCAGAGATGAGTACAGCAAAGCTGGATCTTCTAAATGGCTGCGAAGCATTAAGCTGAGAAGCTTGACAGCAAGAAATGAAGTTTACTTGATCTGAGGTCAAGCAAATCAGTAAAAGAGAGTCTCCAACTCTGCATTCCATTGCAGAGCACAAAAAAGGAACATATTTATTCAAATTACATGTAGGCATGGAAGTTTGGAATTTGTGTAATCCACAGGATCCCTCTATAGTCAACAAGGATGAGATTCAGTTAACTAGGTGTAGGTGTCTGCAACATAAACATCCACAATTAAATCAATGATGAGAATGTTCTGTATATAATCAAAGGAAGAAACAGACAAATCAGGGAACCTAAAGGGGATTTCTACATCTAGCCAGAAGTATTATGCCCAATAAATTATTATTTCTCTACATCGATTTTAATAGGATCTTTAGTATCTGCACTGCAGACCTCTAACATCAGGTGAGATGAATCCCACTCTAAGAGTCGAAGGTACCTCTGAGGTGGGATGAAGTACCCGCTGGAGAGAAGTGTGTGTGGCTGGAGATGCATTTCTTTTTTCCTATCTTCCTTTTCTGAATTTAGTAGTAAAATACAGCTTCTGCCTTAGATACTTACGTTAAATAGCTGATTTCAGAAATTTGCGCTTTATCTGGAGACTGTACATACCATAAATTTCATAAATAATATGACAATCACAAAAATTAGTACCAAAATCCATATTTAAATTATTGTTTTCTCTATTCTTTTGAAGTTGCTGAGTTTATCCAGCTGTCTTTGTTTTCTATGGAAACCATATGTTACCAGCACTTGTATCAAACTGTCTTTATTTTGGTTTTAAGAGGTCCATTGAGGCTAAGAATATGCAATGCCAATGTAATCTGACACATGTGAACAAACAACAAATTACTGAAAGGGAAATAATGTCAACCAGATAAAGCGGTGAATTCTCTGCAAGACTGTAAACATGGCACCTTACCCAGAGGTCAGTAGTAAGGCAGTCTTGTTTAGTGTCTTCATAATTGACCTGTATGCAGAGAAAAAGTAAAACCTTAGCAAATCTGTGAATGACACTAAATTGAACATGGAAGAAGGGAAAAGACTATGTAAGACAGTGCACTATAGAGGCTCAGTCCAGGAGGACCCTGACAGGTTTATGAACTGGGCCAGCAGAAATCACATGAAGTTCGGTAATGGGAAGTGCAAATCTCTGTGCCCAGGTGGACTAACTTCAATTGGCTCCCCTGATTTAAGAAAAATATTGAGAAACTGGAGACAGTCCAGTGGAGGACTTTCAAGATGGTGAAGAATCCAGAGCTCATGGCCCATAGGGAAAGGTTAAGGAAGATGGGCTTGTTTAGTCTGGTGAAGAGGAGACTAAAGGAAAATCTAGTAGTTTTCAGCAGCTGCTTGAAGGCTCTTCTTGGTAACAACAGATGGTGTAAGATGGAGCAACACTCACAGTTCCTGGCTTGAGACATTCTGCCTGGACATGAGGAAAAATCTGTTCTGCTATTACAACAGTGCTGCCCTGGCACAGGCTGCCCAAAGAGACTGTCACATCTCTGTCTGTGGAGGCTTTCAAGGCTCAGCTCAGTAAAGCCATGCGACCATCATCCAGTGTCATCAGCAGTCCTACTTTGAGCAAGAGGTCGGAGAAGAAGACTCTAGAATATCCTCCCAACAATTTGAATCACTCTTTAAGAATTCCACGTAGTCCTGATGCATAGGAAAAGTAGGCATGAGTGAGGACTTAATTTTCAGAAGTTAGTTAAGTAATTTCAAAATCTTTTAAAATTATACCATTTATGAAAATGGTAACTGATTTGTATTATCCTCCTCTTTTTCTGCCTTCCTTGCCCCAGGATAGATCTACCAATAGTTAAGACACAATGTGTGGAGTTCAGTTGCGTGAACACTGGTGTTCAGAACCACATTTCTCAGATGCTCTGTGGTATCTGAGACAGTTGAGACAAGCAGAGGTGAAACAAGGTCTACAGAGTCTCAGGCCCTACTAGGGAGGCAGCTTAAAACCTCTATTTAAAAGACTGCATCAAATCCTATTAGTCAAATAATTTATTGTAAACCTGAGAAAGCACAGTGCCAGCATGGCTAGAATAAAATTTCAGTCAAGCCTTTTTGTTTAAAAGTGTCAGTTGTAACAACATTTAATACTAGCAATAATCTGCTACCACTGATTAAAACATAAAACACTAATATCTCATTTAAAACCATTTGCAGGGTCTTAGGACACTTCCTTCAAGTATTTGTCACCAAACACAGACTGAAAAGGATTTATGAATATCCTGCAGAGCACTACTACATTTTAACTACTGATTTCCTTTAACCCTATAATCTATGTATTCAAGACTGACATCAACGATTATAAATAACTATCATCCAAATTAATAATTGTAATACTACAAAACTAGGAAGAAGAAGATCCAAGATCACCTGGGCATGGTTATAATTTATTGGTGTGCAACTCACAGAGTTTGAAGGGCCATTTAATTTAAATAGACAAAGAAAAACAGAAGACAAGCACAGCTTTTTGTTTTCAAGATATTGTGTTGACAGTATGCACCAGCAGTTTTGAGTGTTAAAGAGACTGGAGCTGTAACAGTTAAGACATAAATAAAATATTTATTATCACAGCCTCAGATTCACAATGAATTAAACAAATAGCTATTATTATGTGCATACTCCAGAGGGAAAACAGATTTGAGAGTTGCCAAAGACACTGAGGAAATACAGTGATTTAGCGAAGACATGAGGACTGCTGAAATTTTTCATTATTTATCACAGAGTCATAAAATCATAGAATAGTTCAAGTTGGAAAGGACCTGAAAAGGTCATCTAGTCTAACCCCGACCCCTGCAGTAAGCAGGGATATCTTCAACTAGAGCAGGTTCCTCAGAGCCCCATCCAACCTGACCTTGAATGTTTCCAGGGATGGAGCATCTACCACCTCTCTGGGCAACCTGTTCCAGTGTTTCATCACCCTCATTGTAAAAAATTTCTTCCTTATATCCGGTCCAAATAAACCATCTTTTAGTTTGAAAACATTACGTCTTGTCCTACTGCAACAGGCCCTATTAAATGTCTGTCCCAATCTTTCTTATAAACACCCTTTAAGTACTGAAAGGACACAATAAGGCACCCCTGGAGCCTTTTCCAGGCTGAACAACCCCAGCTCTCTCAGTCTGTGCTCATAAGAGAATTTTTCCAGCTCCCTAATCATTTATGTGGCCCTTCTCTGGACCTGCTCCAACAGGTCCATGTCCTTCTTATGTTGGGAGCTGGATGCATTACTCCAGGTGAGGTATCACCAGAGCAGAGTATAGGGGCAGAATCACCTCCCTCACCTTGCTGGCCACACTTCTTTTGATGCAGCCCAGGATGTGGTTGGCCTTCTGGATGAAAGCTCGCAGTGTTGGCTCATGTCCAGCTTCTCATCCATCAGTAACCCCAAGTCCCTCTCCACAAGGTTGCTCTCAATTCCTTTGTCTCCCAGACCATATTGATACTGGGGGTTGCCCTAATCCATGTGCAGAACCTTGCACTTGGCCTTGTTGAACCTCATGAGGTGCACATGGGCCCACTTCTCAAGTTTATCCAGGTCCCTCTGGCATTCCATCCCTCAGGTGTGTCAACCGCACCACTCAGCTTGGTGTCATCTGCAAAATTGCTGAGGGTGCACTCAATCTCACTGTTTCTGTTTTTGATGAAGATATTAAACAGTACCGGTCCCAAGGTGAACCCCTGAGGGACACCATTCATCACCAATCTCCATCTTGCCATTGAGCCATTGAACACTAACCTCTGGATGTGGACATTGAACGAATTCCCCATCTCTTTCTCAGACTCCCTGATGCTCCTTAACCTTTCTACTTCCTCTCATAGCTCTGCCACTAGACTGAGCAGATCATCCATCTGGTCACACCTCACACAGCTGTTCTTACTACTGCCATCACCTACCAGCAGAAGGCTCTGACATTCCCTGCAGCCAGAGATCTGGATGGCCGCATGTTTCTGTGGGAGCTCTGTCTGGGTTCCCACATCCATTCTGGGAATGTGAGCGCAGAAGACAGCTTTCAACCAGGTAGATACCATAGCTAAGATCCTTCCAAAAGGGTGATGATCACCAAGGGAACTCACCTCTTGAACTGGTAGGGTGACTATGCCCTGATGCACCAGGCCCTGTTTGCCAGTTCTGTGGCAGCGCTCCTGGTCGCTGGCTCTCTCCAGGCTGCTTTTTGTAGATGTAGGGGTGGCCACGGTTGATCTGACAATGCCCAGGCCTTGTTAGTGTCTCCTGCAAGAGCTGCCCTCAGTGACTGACTTTCTTCCTTAGGTTATTATTTTACTATTTTTCTAAAATATGAATCATCCAAAGACAAACAAAGTCACAAAGATTTAACTCAGCCACTGCTTATTATACCCAGCAGGAAGCACAAATGCAGTTATGCTGGTACACATATGCAATACCTAGTTGTCCTTGTGCTTTTCCCAGGCTATTCAGATTCTAAGTCTGATTTGTTTCAATTAAAAAAAGAAGATATTCTCACTGAATTCAGGTCTTTAGTTAAAGCAAGTCTTCCCAGAGTAATTTATTGGACCAAAACAATGTGAATATCAGTCCCACTCAGTTTCATTTCCAGGAATGAGAACACACAAAATGCACAGCTCTATGGATTATACCCAGAGACATTCAAAAGCTTAGGAAAGGGGAAGATGACAGATGGGGATACCGAAAAATTAAACATCACACTTGAAGCAGCAACCTATGTACAATCACCAAACCAGTGTTTGGTTTTTAAAACTTCTCTTCAAAACTCCAGCAGTGAAAAGCAGCTGCTAACTTTCAGTGACCTTTAGCGATAGCACTCTCATCTTTAGGGAACTGAGATTGATTTTCTGCAGCTACCATTCTAAAGACCTTTTGCCTTAAAGCATACAATGATACCAAGGTCAGAGGATTTGAAGTCAGCAACTTTTACAGGGTTAGACTTCAGCTGTGTGGTGTTTACAGCTACCAATTAATGTCTGCCATTTGATGCCCTGGAGTCACCTGCAGTTTCAAAACAGATTAAGCAAAGTGGTCTCCTCAAGCTCATGGGGACAATTCTCTAAAGTGAAGTATCAGACTCAAAGGAGTCTGGCAGCAGGCAATACATAAATCGAAACTAATAATGAATTACCAGTGTGTTTAGTGCTGGAACTGAAGTATTTTCTACATGGTACAGCCAAAGTATGTGCTGTTCTATTTTCTCCCAGTACAGATGCTTTCTGTCAAAAATGGGCTTATGCAAAAGAGGAAAAGAAGCTGAACTGGCTGATGGATGGACTTTTGATGGAGGGCCCAGCTGCACTTCCTTTATTAAGAATAATTCAAGATCCCATTTCTCATTTTTCCTCAGTGCCCCCACACTGTCTGAAGCAATTCTTGCTCTTAGGTAGATAGTTTAAGCATACCTCTCCACCACCATTTTTCCCACATATCTTTAAAATTCTGAGCCTATTCTACTGTGAAACTAGAGTATCATTCAGCCAGACAAGAAGAAGATAACAAGAAAAATCTTATGTTGCACTGTACAAACCAAGTGTGAGGAAGTGCTGCTCGTACACAGTATAATGAAACACCCAAGAACACATAGAAGCAGTTCACTCTGGTAACATCCCTGTCTTGAACCCCTTTGAGTTTTATATAAAGCAGTGAACATGATAACTGTAATACACTTTGGGTATTTAGCCCCATCTTTCCTTCACCCATTTTCCATCCTGTGCTGCATACCAGGCTATCCAAAGGGGTGCACTGCCTCACACCTGGTGGCAAACATTGAGACCTTTCTGTACCCTTTTCGGTGCTGAAGTCAAGATAGGACTAAATACCTTCAGAATCTCTCTATATTCAGTGGAAAGAAATTCTATCAAAGGAGAATTGGAAAGTAATTTATTGTATTCATACTACCATATGATTTAAACCATTGTAGATGCAGCAGCTATGTGACTGAGTATAAATGAATACATTAATTTACATATGAAATGTGGCTTCTGTAATTTTGTGAAGAGGCTCCAACTTAATGTCTTTAATAGTCTCCTGAAGACATTGCACTGGGTAAGATGTTCATCCAAAGTGATTGACTGTCCAGTAGAAACCTTTGAATTCAAAAGTGTTAAAGTGGCACACAAGTCCTTGTAGATATATTTTTAAAAATGAGTCTGCCAGCTGGAAAAAAAGATGTAAATGGAGAGGCTGAGAACTGCTAATTGTTTGAACCACTTAAATAGTGGGAAGTGCTGGGCTGCGTATTTAACGGTTTTGCATGCGCTAATCTCTGCTGGCAGCAGAGTCAATAAAAGCTCTACAGGGAGTCTGAACACAATGTGATTTTCCTAGCCAGATAAATCTTCCCCATCCCCACTACCCTTATTATCCTCCTGACAACGCATCTAACAATTGGAATAAATGTGTAATCGAGATCTATGCTGTAGAGTGAATTTACTCTGAAAGCATTATGCAGGAAACAGCCACAAGCAAAGGCTCAAGTTTTGTATGAGTTGCATGCAGTTCTCGTTGCTCTAGGGTAAGGGAATCTCATCTAGAAAAGAGGAACGTGCATCAGTCAGGAAACTGTTTGACTTCCAAATGCATTTCTGATTCCAATTCAGTAGCTGTAAGCGCTTTCCTGAAGAAAAAGAAAAATCCAATTGCTAACAGCTGTGGGATTATCTCAGGTGCTTATTGCCTGTGTTCATCCTGATTGAAAAGAACAACAAAACCTGATCACGGGTGTCGTTTTGGATGGGAAGTGGAAATGAAATGGCAGAAACAAGACGTAAGATAGACCAGATGAAAAATGGCAATTTCCTCATAATCTCTCCATGTAGGCTGCCAAATCTGGCCCCAAAGACACTTGTTAAGATGAGGACTATAAGAATATAAACCAAAAAAGACCTTCCTGAATCACTCAGCCTAGTCTCTTCATATTACATTCAGACATGTTATAAGTTTCTTCTCATTATCTTTAACAAACTCTACCTTAAACAGAGTTGGGTTTCTCTCCCCAGTTGGAGGAGCTTTAGAAAGCTCTACCAAAGCTTCAGTACTCAGATTGTTGGAAAATTTCTTATAAATTCTGGCTTATTTTTATTTATAACTACTTTATACCAATTTATTTTCCCATCAGAAAAGCCTTAGGATTCAAATCACTCTTACCCACTTTGGAGAAAATGGCCTGCCCTTAAAGTGTGCCTGTTCTTATGGATATCCAAAGTCATAAAAGCTTGTGCTTTTCAGAAACAAGAAATAAGTACTTGGTGAAATAATGTACTAGACTGATCAAGCACATTAGATGCTAGAAATATGCAATGACTTATAGTGCCCATCTTTCATCAAGTACAGTCAAACCATTACAACCCTTTGCTTGGATAAGACTAACTTATGAATGGACAGTTGCACCAAAAAGCCCATAATACCAAGGTGAGAACTGCTCTTTGACTCCTTATTACCAGTAGGTTTGTGTATCATCGCATGAACAGTGTTACTCATCTTGCATTCATTAAAAGACTTTGTCTCACACAGACGAACAGTGAATTTATTTTCATTATTTATTCCCATGTTATTTCCTTGCTAGACAACAGCAAAATGTAAGCATGAACTTTCAGCATGTAAGAAATTCCAGTCACTGGAAACCCAGATGGTGTCTCTGAGCTATGCATGCTAACACAGCTAAATCAGTCTGGTTCCGTAGTCTGGATTCTGGTTTCCTACTAAATTTCAAATTACTTTTAAGATGTCTGCATATTTCCAAGACACTTCATGATCCGAACTTACAAAGTCTAACAAACAAACCAACCCACCAACCAAGAAAAGCTGTCTATGAGCCTTGCGATAAAAGTCAGAATAAAACATTTGTTGATAATTGTGTTCAGCTAGTACTATGGGACTTTATAATCAGGTTAAAGCTCAGACATTCCAGAGACTGAACTGCTCTGGAATCTGTCCTGAGACTTGAAATTCTTTTGGCTTTGTCCTAATATACATAAACAAGTGGGAACTTGCACATTAAAAACACAGACAAAAAGCAAACGTTAAGGATTACTTGGAAAGCAACACAAAACAAATTATGCTATTGAATAAAACTGTGTTGCACCCATATCTAGACTGCTGGGTGCAGTTCTAATTCCTACAGCCCAAAAGGGATGCTGCAGATATATTAAAGGTTCAGAGGACAATCTGGATGACAAGCAATTTTTTCCTTCTCCTCAGGCTTTGGGGGTTTGAAACTCTACTTCTTGATTCCCTTCCCTTTCCTTCCCTTGTGCACCCTAAGTTCACAAAAGTAGCCACAGCCCTAGCAGAACTGAGGGGATCCCACAGGAAGGCAAGTCAGATTCTTCTGACAGGACAAAAAGTGTCCAAGAGGGAGCTGGACTGCTGCTTGTACTTGCATCCAGTGACTTGAACACCAACCTTTCCCTTCCTTCTTGACTTAGGAGACTTCTGCACAAAGTCAGGACAACTGACTTTGTTTTACAGTAGCTATGAATACTCCTCTCCCCTCTCTTCCTTCTCTTGGAAGGCCAGGGCAGTACTATGACTGACATCCCACGTGCTGCGGAGGTGTGAAACCACTTCAGCAGACGTTTGCAAGTAGCGATGTGTGGAAGAGCATGTCAGCCTCAAAACAGCTCTCCCAACACATTTTTCTCTGCTGTTGATACAGGTAATAAGGGGTGCCTTTGCTACTGTCCTAGCTTTCTGGAAAGATAGCCACTCATTTCATCAGTACAACAGAGGGAATTTCTACATTTTTTGGTAAAATGGGAGCATCTATTCTTCTGTTGCTCCTTTTTGGAAATACTACAAGTAGTGGGAAAAAGATGCAAGTAGAGATATTGACTACAAAGGAATAAGCCATGCTGGTCAGTGGGGGCAGATGTCCTTTTCCTTGTGGGAAATAGGAATTCTTGTCTTGGATTATTTATGAACTAGGTTTCCCTGTTACAAATATTGGCCAGTCATACTCTACTCACCTGCTTTTGATTCCTTCTGTTGGATTAATTATCATGTAGATCACAGAATAAAGAATCAAATTTGGTTTGCACATCCCCCATCCCAGTCGCCTGACCCCCACTTTATTTCCAGTGTTTTTGTAGGAAGATCCTGTCAACAGCACAGGTCTGCATCAAAGGTCTCAATATTTCAGTACACCAGCTGTAATGCTACACTGCAAGCTATCTCATTTGGTGAAATCACAGTACAATTAATTGCTACATTAAAATAGAATTTGCATAGGGGTACTTATGACATTCCCATTAAAATCACATTAGTTCATCATGATTAACACTCTTTTACTGAGCACAGAACAAATTAATCTGTGGATGCTTTGTTATACCTGTGCCGAGAAAAGCAACTCACAGAAGTAGATCGGGAATATCCATTTTTTCTGTTGTAAGATGACTGCTCAGCATCTGTTTCAGACCAGAGCAGGCAGAAAGTGAACCATGTTGAGGCTCTGTGTAAACAAAAATGCATGAAGTTCATAACTCACAAGAATGGCCAAGCAACTCAAAGTCAAACTTACTTTCTCTATGACCAAAAGGGTAAAAGCCAGGACCATTTCCAAATTTATTTTTGTTTTTCAAACCAGAGATGCTAATTACTTTGAATTTGCTGAAAATCTTACTATTCAGGCCAATGACGGCAGAGATCAATTGATTATGAACACACAAATCCTTCACTTCTTCAGCCAATGTTTAAATGTGATCCATTGTATTGATAGATTTGACTAATCTTTACAGAGTGTAACTCTTGAAAGTGAGGGGATATGCAAAAAAAAAGTTATGTGCTGATTTCTGTTCTCACAGATCATAAGTGTCTTTAGCCAATTGGGGAGATAAGGGAATACTGCTGTGATGTTAAGAATTTCTAGAACAAGACGGGTTTTGCCCAGTACAAGAGAAACATGGTCATACTGGGGTGAGTCCAGCAAAGGGCCACAAACCTGATTCATGGCTTGAAGTATCCATCATACAAGAAGAGGCCAGGTGAGCTCTGACTGCTCATCTTGGGGAAGAGAACTGAGAGCAAGTGACCTTATTGCTGCCTACAGTTACCTGATGTGAGGTTACAAAGAAGTTGGAGCCAGACTCTTCTCAGTCCAGGCTAGTATTTCATGCTCCAGATAGACATCAACTGGTTATGCCTGAGCCAAACTTGACCTCCAAAAAGCACAAAAAGCTCTGCTAGCAGCTAGCCAGCCCAGAAGCCCATTATCCCCTGCAGAAAATATTTTTTGATGCCACTCAAATGGCTTTGAAGAAAGATAAGATCTCAGTATTTTTCATTTCGTTACCTACTTGGTGTAAAAATCTTTAAGGCTACTGGCTGGAAAGTTTTGTTTCCTAGCCGAGCTGCATTGTTTTCTCTCCATACTGAAATCCTGAAGATTAGTTAAAAGAGAAAAAAAACCTATCCAGCTAAAATAAGAAGAAGTACAGATCTCTACAGCTCAACACTGCAGGGAATCAATAGTGTTAAATACAGAGTAGTTTGTTCACCTCCAGATTTTTTAGTTACCTTAGTATTTTCTCACACATATGCTTTGCAACAGATTTTTGAACTGGTCAGCAATTGGGATCCTGAAGATTAACATCCTGAACATGGAGAATAATATATTTTGAGTAACATGTTGACATGTTAACAAAATGAAATTATTAGAGATAAGATATTCTTATATGCTACAGAAGCCCATTTCAAAAATGCAAATGCCAACAGTAGAATAAAAAGCAAGTCTAAACCTGTCCCTGATCATATTTTGAGATATACTGCTGGGGAAATCATTCTCAACTTATTCATTTCAGGTATAAATAATTTGCACTGGTTCTTTGTATGGAATGAATTATACCTTCTGTTTTCTTCAGTAGCAAAACAAGCATCATGTTGGCTTATAAATCACAGAATCACCAAATCATTAAGGTTGAAAAGACCTCTAAGATCATCAAATCCAACCATCAACCTAACACCACCATGCCCACTAAACCATGTCCCAGAGTGCCACATCTACATGCTTCTTGAACACCTCCAGTGACAGTGACTCCACTACTTCCCTGAGCAGCCTGTTCCAATGCTTGACAACTCTTTCAGTAAAGAAATTCTTCCTAATATCCAGTGTAATCTTCCCCTGGTGCAATTTGAGGCCATTTCCTTTCATTCTATTACTAGACGTGTGGGAGAAGAGACCAACACCCACCTCACTACAGCCTCCTTTCAAGTAGTTGTACAGAGCAATAAGGTTCTCCCCTCAGCCTCCTCCCGATTAGCCCTCCCTCAGCCACTCCTCATAAGACTTATGATTACTATACATAGGTCTGCACAGTTGCTTGACCATCCATCAGACTTGACTCATCCCCCTTATCATGCACCAGCCATTGGATTTTATTGTAGGAAAGTCTGGGACAGCTCAAGTGAAGTCAACAGGGAGTACTCGAATCATCTGCAGGGAAACACAGTGTGGTCTTCAGTTTTTTACTTGTAGGAGTAGGTCTAGCTCTGATGCTTTCTGCACTGCTTATATCCTCAATTATAAGACAAGACAGTGACAATCATGACAACAATGACAATTGTCAAGTAAAATTACCATTTATTCCAAAGGCATAGTGCATATTTAAGTGCCAAACTTCTACTGAAATTCACTGGGAAAACAAATGTCCAAGTCTGGTTTGTGTGACTGAAAATATCCTCTCAGAAAAGAGAGGATATAATCCTGAAATATTGTAGCTCCATAGTTCTTGATGATGGTTTTTCTTTTAAATCAGGGTATAGCTACTGCAACAGGCTTGTCACATTATTCTCTGTCCCTTATGGGATGTGCCATCAGCCAAACAGTGCACTCTAACAGACAATTGTCTCACCAGCATCTACAAATAGCAACATGATCATATTTTACAGATAACCAGAATGAAAGAAATACATGTGACTGCACATTATGTTAGCATTCCTGTTAGAAATATGCCTCAGCTCCTAAAAAAAGCCCCTAACGTATGCATGCTTACAAAATATGACATGGTATCAGTCTATTCTCCACGGTGTAGTGCATTGCCTGACAGCCAATGTGCTTTGCTGCACTGTTATTAGCTGTCTTGCTGCAATGCAGTATGTTACACAGAGTTACTCTGGTGTATACAGCTCTGCCCTGCTCAACTTCTGAATTTGCAGAGTAAATGCTGATTATCTTGAAATGGTAATAACATGATTTTCCAGTACGAGCCACAACAGTGATCATACAGTTAACAAAAGCTGTGACTGTCAGCCAAATTGAGTACTAAGCATGATTATTTGAGCCATTAATTGGAGTATAGCATTTCCTCTTGAGATAACAATGATTAAAATTTATGCTGATAGATAACTTCAGAGTAGGATTGAAAACAGAGATTTTTAAATGCACATACAAGTCACACCTTTGAGGAGAAGTTACTGATAAGCCTGGTAGTTTATCACTGTTGTAATAAGGAGAAACAAAAGCAGTGTCGATGTAAAACAGCAGCTTCCAACGGACTGAAAAACACTGTGTTTTCTAGGTAGCTCCTGTAAGATTTGTGCTGCTGTCCACCTGCAGATGGTCTGAGCACCTTTTATGTAAAACCAGCAGGCATAATGAGGCATTATTAGACACTCAGCAGGAGCCTCTGTCCTTGTTTTTCAGAGGAGAAGCTCCACTTGCTGAGCTGATGAAGTGTTAGAGTACATTGGCCCAGATCTTCAGAAGTGCTCAGATAACTAACAGGTATTGATTTCACTACGCATCTGGACACTGAGACACTAAATCACTGCCACTATATAGTCTCTCTGCCTGTAAGGGTCGTGTACCCCTCTAATAATGAATCTGATCGTGCTCATCATAGTAATGTCAGTACCACAACCTAAGGCTTTGTGACTACACAAGCTTTGTCCCCGTCAGCCACTGGGGTGAAGCAGCCTCTGCCTCTCTGTTAAAGATGAGCAAAACCCACAGATGTCACAATATGTATTTGCTCAGTTTGCCCTGCTCTTAACCAGTTGTGAGTTCGGCTGTGCTGGTTGAAGCTCAGTGCACTCTGCTCCAGCTGCTGGATGCGGGTGGCCAAGCCATAAGGCTGGAGACGGCGCAATGGAGGGGCTGGTCTGGGTCCACAAAGAGGGGACCTCCTGATCTGAAATACTGACATCATCATGGAAACTCCCCAAATTAACCAAGCTGCAGAATTAACAAATCACTGTGCCATTGCTAAACTGCACACTCGTGCATAAAAAAAAAAATGCAGAAATGCACGTGGACCCGTGCAAGTTGCAGCAGTCAGCAGTACTCAGCAGAGTTAGTCCCCACTACTCTACTGCTGGATGAGGATTGGGAGATTATCCTTGTGCCACTTTTGCTAACCTATTTTAACCTTTTAAACTCTCAAAAAACTGGCAGACATGAGTAGTCGTCATGAGGAACGAAACTGCTGAAATTCAGTTCACGTTCCTCTTTGAAAAAGAACAAAAATGCCCAAAGACTGAGGTTGATATATTGTATCATATTTTTTGAGAGTGACACTTTGGACCCAAACCCTTATTCTGTGACACATTTCTGTGTGAATGCAAATATCCAAGGCTTTTATTTCAGATCTGCAACCTGTATATTATTCTTGGGCTTGAGCAGCTAATGCCAGCAGAAGGACAAACGCCTCACTGCCAGAGCAGAGAAAGCTTCAGTACCCACTCCCATGGGATGTGCAGATCCTGGGAAGTCAGGGCAAGGACTGAGAGCAAGACTGAGCTCTGCAGAAAAGCTTTCATTCTTAAAGACATTGCGTCAAAAACCTGCAGGGTGGTAATAAATTTCTCTAACTTGTAAATGTTAGAGGCCATCTTATGAAGTCTGATGACTAAATGAGAATACTTGGCCCCTGAGCACTCCCTTTCCTATGCACATAACCAAGCACTGCAGTATTGCACCCTTCTATGGTAAGGTCACTGAAGGCATAAAATACCTGCACACTCCACACCTTTTCTATTTCTTTGCTTGTCCAAGGAGCATGTGGCATATTCCTGAGGCAGGAAAGAGTCTTATTTTTTCTGTGCCACACAGAAAGCCAGAGTGTCTCTCCCAGGTGTGATATTTTACTTACTAATAAACTGAATAGATTGCCTACTTGACCCTTGCTGCATTTGTCTTCAGGAGGATCTATCAATTGGTGCCCTCAGCTTGCTTTGTTTCATGGTTTAGATTGAAGAACAAAAGTTTCAAGATACGGGTCTGGATTTCTCCACACTCTTTAGTTAAATAAGGCAAACCAAAACAGACTAATCAAACAGTATGTCGAAGGGTATTGTTACAAGTTTGAAAAATAGTGCCTGAGAGAGAGGCAGAGCAATAATTGTGGTTATGGAATGCCAAAGAGATGCTGTAGGGTCAGGATTTTCTTGTGGGGGACAAAAATTATCATTGTGTTCTTTCTAAGGGAAACCCAAGCAAGCAAAGCTAGGACAATATACCCACAGCACTGTGGGACTTAGGGAAACAGGAAACCACTTGACCTTTATTTTTAACACTTATTCTCACATCACTGAATGTCCACTGCCCATTAGACAGCAATTACTAAAGTACACCAGAATCCATGGCCAAATCTCACATATAAATGCTTGCTAGTTTTTCTGCAATCTGGGCTCACTGGAAAAGGCATGTGGTGAGTCTTTGAGCAAGCATAAAACAATGCATAAGATGTGTGTATAAAATGACACTCTTGAGCTTCTGTTCGGTGCTTGACAAATGCTTCTCACAGAGGTGCATCCTAGCCGTCTGCTGGTTCCTGCTCTATTTGTTTTCTCTCTCCGTGTAGATTTTTTGCATTCTCCCCACATTGACTCTGTTGCTGAAGTAATCTATCACAGCTATGTATCCCACATGCCATTAATGTTGTTGCCATTCAGGCAGCAAGATATGGGTAGGATTATGCAATATATAAAGACCCTTTTCTGTTGAGGTGGAAAGAAACCGAAAATCGGTCATTGTGTAAGTCTGGTGTTTTCAGTCCCAGGAATCATTCCCTATTGTCTGGTGCAGAGGAAGTTGTCACATCTGTACAGCGAGGGTACAGGGTAGAAAAAAGCCTTTGATAAATGTCAAAGCTGCATAAAGGGCTTGACCCAAGAGTCACCATCTAGGATTTCAGCTTTGTTTTCCAGTAATTACTGTCATTCTCAAGACAATTATTTGCACTCACGAAACTAAAGCAGAACACAGATAAGGAAATTACCGTGACTTGAATTTCCAATTTGTATACAAAAGACTAGAGTCATATAGCTTTCTCATGACTCAGTGTGGGGAGGTCCCTGTGATCTGCTACCACAACCCCCTGCAGATGCACCTCCTCTAAGCGAGGTTCCCAGGAACTTCATTGAGAGCAGCTCTGACTCCTGCTCCTGGAACCCAGGCAATTTCCTTATTGACCTGAACTGACTGGCCTCACACCTCAGCCCACATCATAGGTCAGTTACAGTCCTCTGAATATCATATTTTTGCTCTTAGTAAAAAATAGTTTAAGAACAACTTCTTTAATTTAAGCTTGCATTTATGTTAGGGGAATGGAGTACTGCTTTGTTACTGGCATTTACAGGCAGGTGAAGTCATACATGATGTTAGGGATTTCCAAATCCCGCAGCCTGACAGACATAAGGCTGCCACATCTCAATACTTCCAAGGTCCAAAGAGTAGCAAGGCTGAACCTGTGTTCCCAGTAGGCATGCACACACAGAGCACATGTATACACCACATATATACATCTTATATACATGGTTGGCCATCTCTTCAACACAGACAGAAAACACTACACTCCAAAAGACACAAACAGCACTTTGTCGGCTTCATCCCATCATCCCATCTGGCAGCTCAGGCTGAAGGTCCCTTACTGGGGAATACTACCATGCAAGGTGGATTCCTCCAGCAGCTGAGCCCAGATGGCTGCCCAGTAGCTGCCCCAGGATCCCAGCCTCCCCAGTTACTGTCACCTGGACATACAAGCCCCCTAGGCTGTAGCCTGACTCATCTGATGAAAGTAATTTAAATACTAATTTCCTATAATGTGCTCTTCTGTTTAAGTGGGCTTCTTTGTAAGAATGCTATCCCAGAGGAATGGTACATGACTGATATGAAGTACCTAGGCAAGTACAAACTTCACCTATGCTTGAGCACTTTAAAAAGCCAAACTAACAGGGAACGAGTTGGCAAAACCAAATTTATTCTGCTGCAGCTGAACTCCTAAGTAAACCATATTTTTATACTCTTTTAAGCTCATTTTAATACAAAGTTATTCTTTTTATAATAATAAAATAAATAGGGAGCTGCTAGCAGAATCATAATTTGGTTGCAGAAAGAGCTTTATTACAATGATCCAGTGAAGAAAGCTTCTTACTTAAGCTGAAATGCTGTGCTCCAAAGCTTATATCATAATACATAATGCCACCAGAGAGAAATAAAGCACATCTCAGCCTTGCAAAGAAGAATGAATACAATGTGTGAATTGGTCATATAAAAAGTGATAGGCTCCCTATGGTCTGAGGAACTTAAGTTGCTCTGCTGAACAGCGAGGCTATTTTTAGAAACTAAGATACATTATTTATAATGTAAAGAATAATTCTGAGAGGTTACTTATCCAAGACTTATCTAAGTCACAGATGAGAAATCACAATTTGCTAAGGCAGTATGACGTTGAAAAAACCCTTGGTCTTAGGAGCTTGTTTAGCTAATGGAATGTCCATAGCACAGACATAAAAAATAAAATTACTTTCATATACTTTAACTGTTCTTCTTTTTCTTTTTCTTTTTTTTCTTTTTTTTTCTTCTTTTTTTTTTCTTTTTTTTTCTATTTCATTGGAAGTTCTTTTACTTTATGCTTTGATCCTGGCAGTTTCTATAATTACAGAAATTTAGTTTTTTGCAGTATTTAAGTAAAGAACAGTTGTTACAAACTCCAAGAAGACTCTCAGTTTTCAAGTGCTATCTATCTCCTCTATCTTGTTTTGTGCTCTGAATTTTTTCCTGGCACTACCATATTTCTCTTTCACCTTTCCTACCATTTCTGAAATTAGTCCATGTATCTTATGGAAAGACCATCCTCCTACCTTCTGGTACCACAAAACTTTACTACAGTCCGAGAGGAGAGAACACCATACATTTGAAGGTAAGAATTTCATAATTAGTGGAGTTAATGTTTTAATAGGCTATAATCCCATTTATTAGCTTAGTAACAACACTGTATACTACCAACCCAAATTAATACAGAAGAACATGAATATCTGTTAAGTATTTTATATAGAAAGCATTCTTAGTATCTTCTCCTTCCTTTGGTGTTATGCTCCCCTTGCCAGTGCTATTCTAGGTGCTAATGCTGACAGTCACTATCTGGGGGTGTCAGCATCCTGGTCTCTTTGCAGGGAGAAGGGCTGGGAGCAGAGGAGTCTTCCTCCTCTTCTCCGCGAGAGGCTGGATGTTTCTCTTGTCTTGTGGTCTACATGAGTTCATTTTTCTATATGTTCTTATCCTTTTCTCTTAATTAATTCCATGTTATCCGGGTTTTTTCTGTTCTCTTTATGACTTCAATAACTAGTTTTTCCTGAACAAGATCTTTAGAGCAAGCCAGAAGTTTTCCCTTGGTCCATGTTGTCTATATGGTGAGCTGTCCACATGCTACCATTTTAAGTGAACCACACATCTTTATACTTGTCTTTGTGAAAAAGGTATGGATTGTGGGATGTATGCTTTCTTTCCAGCCCCAAATCATCACTAGAATTACATTTACATTCAGATCTCACCTTATTTGCCCTTTTCCCTTTTATTCTTACACCTCAGTTTTCTTAATTTAATTAGGGAATAAATTAAATCATAATATAATAAAACTACTGGATGTACTAGATTTTAAGTAAGTTATTAACATTTTGTTTACCACTCTGAATAAAGCACTTGGGCAATGCAATGTTCCAGTACAAGAATTGTGTCTTGTAGTATACAATCTGCAATTGGCAAACATACTTCATACAAGCAAGATATTGGGCTTAGGCCAGAAAGGTAGGAGCCATTATTTTTAAGTATACTTAAATTTAAATATTATTTTTTAATTTATTTTAAAATTAGAAGTTGCAGTTAATTTTAAATCAATAAGGATAAATGTTCCTTATCCCTGTTATTGAGGGATACATAAAAGAGCCCCACAGTAGAATGCCCTCACTTTTTAAAGTGCATGTAGTTCTTATCCAGCCTTTTCATTTGCATTCTAGCATTTATTTAAGATCCTGTCCCTCCACACTAGAACATTTTAACAGAACAATGCAGCAATAAAGTGAGTAATCATAAATGGATTATTTTGGTCAGCAGGCTGCTCAGTCTTGACTAAACTGGAAGGTGTCTGGGTCAGGTTTTGTTTCACATAGTGGCTATACAGTGGAAACCTGATAACTAACATTACATGGCTGTAAAATACAACACATCATCTGGCATAATCTCATCCCATGAATTTTGCACATGCCAAGGAGGCTGCAGATATTTATGCTATGAAAGTTTAAGGATGTTTAAAAATTATTTCTACTTGCCTTCACATCCTTTTGGTATTAAAGTCATGTGTCCTCATCAGAGGTTCAATACAGCCAGACTCAGAGGGAGACATAAAACTTTCTGTAAATGATAAGAAATACCTTTTGGTTCCACAAAGTGTCATGTCTTAGTGCCCTGGTACTTAGGCTAGAAACAAAGAATACATATATCTCATAGAAAAGTGGGAATCACTACTACAATTTTATGAAGTTTCTGGTTTTAGCTCCATAAAAATGGACATTACAACTTTTTATGCACTTTTTTTTACCACAGGACTGACTTTGATCCATCTGGCATCTAAGATAAGAATATGCCTGAGGAAGCATATCAACACCATGGAGTGGGAAAACACCTGCCATATTTCTTGTTACTTACCTTTTTACACTCAGGTGAATATTTGTCACTAGAGTTACGGACCACAACTTTTCTAAATGAGGCATGCTACAAACACAGAACAGAGCAACCATCTCTACCAATTATCTACCCAATGTGTCTTGTAAAATAAAGAAGCCTAAGGCCTGCTCTGCCTGATAGTCCCCTCCCGGACCATGTTCAGGCACAGTTTGGAAATGGCAGGTGCCAGGTAGCGTTTCCCAATGAATGGGTGGATGGATGGATGCGTTGATAAGTGAGTGGATGGATGGATGGATAAGACTCCCCTGTTCTGACCCATGTCAGTGGCCCACTGGTGTTAATGTCGCAAGCTGTTGTGTCTCCATTTGTAGCCCATGGTTGAAAAGCTTGTTCATGATTCTGTTCCACAAAACTATAGAAGTGTTGCTAGTAGACAGTCGGGTTAGACACACACACATACTTACTTTTTCATGTTCCTCTGTATTTTTTCTATGTTTCCCTCATCTCCAGTATGGAAATAGATCTATTGCACAGTTTTGGTGAGAAATTAGCAAAAGCTGTCCTGGGCAGCGGTCTGCATCTGTCAGCACTGCCCAGTGACATGGTCTGGCCTCAGCTTCCCAGAAAGCTAATAAGCTGGGGAAATTCTCAACTTCCTCACTTTTCACCAATGAGTAATGACTGAGATCATGTAGGGAGAATATCTGAACTACTTTCCCTTGTTTACCATGAAGATGTGTACATTCAGAACAACTGCTATAAAAGAGGTACACAACATACGCATCTGTGTAAGGAGGTAATGTGTACAATATCAAATTTTCCATAGAAAACCATTCTCTGTATTTGATTTTTCCCATTTATTTTTATCAAAACCATTTCCTAATCTGAGTCTCTCAACAGGTTACATGTATGTATGCGCTTTCAAGCACCATCATGGCTGTGATGCTTCATAATAATTAAAGGGCTTTATCTTGACAGCATTCTCCAAAAGAGAGAGGCACTGCTATCCATAAATGAGGAAATGAAGTGCAGTGGCTGTCACAGGACACTTAGGATGTCCATGATAAAGCTGTAAAATGATCCATGTCCTCTTAGTCCCAGTTGGTGTCTCAGACACTGGAAACATCCTCTCCACCTACTCTACATCAGCCACCCTTGTAAGGATACTGGAAACAGTCCAGAGTGAAAAATACTGCTATCAGCATTTTATTTTATGTCAGAGAAATACACAAATCAGAGAGAAATTCCTTGAACAATGCTCTTTTGGCAAAACATGCACTAAATCAACTCACAAATTGATTTAGTTTCTGTTGAATTGTACTTGTTAAAGAATGAAACTCTTGCTTTTCCCATTGCTTGTCTGCATTTGAGCTGTCATTGCTCTATTGGTCTATTGCCACACAAGCTTTTTTTTGAAGCTCATTCCCTGTGAACCCAGAATGGATTCTGAAAAGCTTTTAAATACTTGCCTGAAGTCAGTGGAAAAACTTACGTCGCAAAGTTGGGCAAGGTAAGAACCCAGGGGAACCATAGGTTTCAGGGTCACCCTCCAACGTCCACTGAAATCAGCATGAATCCATTCACCGGCCACAGCGGGATTTGGTTCAAGTTCATTTTCATTTTAGCTTGCAGAAAACATGAAATACAAGCAGTAATAAACAAGGTAAATAATTCAATCTTTTTTTCTCAAGTCACCTAGCTCAGAAGGTCCATGCTTGTGGTGCAGGGACATCCATCAGTGTGTAATGCCACTTCTGTGCTACGGGGGGACTCTGTGCTTTCTGAGAAGTGGTGAAAACCCATGAACCTAAAGTTAAGCTCAGGGACTGCCAGCAGCTGCAGAGTTAGCAAAGGCACTGCAGTCTCTGGAGCACTATGATGGAGGTCTGTGTGCTGAGCCAGGCTACGAGGAGGCTGAACAGACCTGAAGTGATAAAGTGAGCTGTCATTTAAGAAGATGTATCAATTATAGCAGAGCAAAAAGCTTGGCCCAGACCAGCAAAATATAAGACAAAATGAAAGAAGGAAAATGTGTATCTGATTCAATGGAATATTCAATGATCAAATGAAGACAGCTGCCACTTTACATCTCCCTGACTCATGCTAATCCATCAGAAATTACCTCAGGTAACACAGTTAACAAGATCTCTTTCTCTTCATCACACATGCATGCATCTTGTTTTGCTCATCTAAGCGTGAGAGTCAAAAGAGGAAAGCCTAGCAAAGCTTTTATTTTCTTGACTAAAAATAAAGGTCTGCTATGTCTACACCATGAAGCAATCACCTTTCTGTTGCTGTTAGCATGCTTTCCCACGCTACTCCACACTGAGCAGGTCACTCCACGGCAGCACCGGAGGAGCAGCACAGCCGCTGCTGGGGACCATGGCAGAGCACAGAGGGGAAGCTGCGGAGACAAGGGAAGCAGCACAGACGGTGTTAGTCATGCTGGGAGGCAGACAGAGGAAACGGAGCGGGAACGGAAACAAACAAGCAAATGCAGCTCAAGGCTGAGCTGCGCCCAGAACAAAGGCCCAACTACAAAACAATTTATAGCATTGTAAACAGAAAAGGAAAAAATGTTGCGCATGGAGTGAGGAAAACAGCTGTGTCCACTGCTGTGTTCTTACACCCTCCCAGCCAGTTACATGCCCTTGTGGAGCTTCACAATCATGCACTGAATCCATCTGGGAGGCTTCCCAACCTGTGTTAGCACCTGTGCAAAACCTGGTGCACGTCGACATGCATTGATGCATGGCCAGCAGGGCTAGGGACATGATTCTGCACCTCTACTCTGCTCTCGTGAGACCCCACCTGGAGTACTGTGTCCAGTTCTGGGGGTCCCAATATAAGAAGGACATTGAGCTGTTGGAGTGGGTCCAGAGGAGGGCCATGAAGATGATCAGGGGCTGGAGCACCTCCCCTGTGAGGACCAGCTGAAAGCGTTGGGGCTGTTCATCCTTGAAAAGAGAAGGCTTCAGGGAGATCTTATTGCAGTCTTCCAGTACTTGAAGGGAGCCCACAGGAAAGCTGGGGAGGGACTTTATACAAAGGTAGGTAACAATAGGATGAGGGGTAATGACTTTAAACTGGAAGAGGATAGATTTAGACTAGATATTAGGAAGAAATCCTTTACTGTGGGAGTGGTGAGACACTGGTACAGGTTGCCCTGGGAAGTTGTGGATGCCCCCTCCCTGGCAGTGTTCAAGGCCGGGTTGGATGGGGCTTTTGGCAACCTCGTCTGGTGGGAGGTGTCCCTGCCCATGGCAGGGTTTGGACTGGATGAACTTTAAGGTCCCTTCCAACCCAAATTATTCCATGATTCTATGATTCTGTGATGCACTTGACATGTTTCAGTAGCCATGCAAGCCTGGCTTGGGGCTCCACATCCTCTGTATTTCCCATTCCAATTCACATGCTAAATGGCACACAGCACTCTGGGTATCCTGTGGGTTTTGGTGATGACCCTTTGGGGTTTGGAAGGCAAGAGTTGCTTAGCTCAGATTCATATGACAAAAGTCTAATCTGCACCATGGAAAAATGTCTTTCCCTCCAAAGAAAGCACAAAGTATCACCTAAATCCCAGTGAAAAAGAGGCTTTGAGAGAAATGTGAAATCATTTTATCACCAAGGCTGAGGATGTGGCTTTTCCATAACTGAAAAATCCATGTAATATCTCATATAATGAGATAAATGTATCTAAAGATATAAAATCATGTTTAAGGACAAAAAGCAATGATTTAATAACTTGGCCACAAGATACTGCCCTAGGAACTGAGTATTTTACATTTAGCATATTCTTCTGAATTACCTGTAAGAGTACTGCCAGAGATTCAGTAGCACACAGGACAGCCAGCAGACCTAACGTGCTCACTGGTTCCCACATTCAAGACTGCTAACCCACTGGGGGTCACTGGAGTTTTCTCACCAGCTTCACGGCAGCCAGGTGTCACCACAGACCACAGACAGTGCTGCTTTGGTGCAGAACCCACCTCAGGGCTGAGAATAAACCTGTGACATGCAGCATCACACAATATTCACACCACCACCAAGTTCTTTGCAGGACCTACTTGGCTATTGTGTTTCAGTGCTTCTAAAATAAAAATATGAGGTACTTTCAATTTCTTGCATTAATGGAAATCCCTCTTCTCCCTCAAATGACATATTTTTTCTTTCTGCTCTAGAAAGTTTGTCTCAGTGCTGGCAAATCAGACACTTGTGCCATGGCAGACACAGGTTTCAGTTCTCTCTGGAGACACGTTGGATTGTCTAAGCACCATTTCAGTCCTCAAGCCCTCTGTCCAGCTACAGCCTAACTTTACAGTAGCCTAGAGACTAAACAAGCAGCAACACCCATTAGGTGCTCATGTTCATGTCTGTGCGGCTGTTCAAACCCATAAATGATGTTTCCCTGCTGAGCTGGTCTGAGCTCATATCACAGGCTCAATGCCCCACTACTGACCCCATTTGAGGCTAAATATCATTAGTGCCCTTCCTGTCCTCACGAAACACAGTCAAGTAAAAAGCTTGGAGCAGGGTCAATGAAAGAGCTCAGTGACTTGAAGCAATGATTTGTAGTGATGTACACTCTGCTTTCCTTCTCTCTGGAAGAAAATGTGGGACCATAGGCAGAGAGCAAGACATGGGTTATTCAAGTATGCCCCTACAGAGAGAATGGGAAAGGAGGGAGGTCACAGACAACATTTGTGGGCCACATTGGCAGTAGCCTTTGAGGTCCTTCATGGTAAAGTGTTGACCCAGATCAAGCTCCAGGTGCCAAAGAGGATGCATTGACTAGGAATGCCAAGTGCAGCTGGGTATCCACTACTTTTAAATAGTAGAGATTCATAAGGAATCCCCTCCTATTGGCCATATAATGTTTAACTCACTGTTTTCTCTGAAAATTCTCTTCTTACATGCCTATATGTCTTGCATTGCACAGAGGAGTTCACATGCTGTACTGAAGGTAGTGGGTGTTCCTGGCTTGATGTAATAGCTGGTCACTGCAGCAGCTAATATTCTGATTGATTCTGCCAAAGCAAATGCACTAGAAACTACTATAATTTAACCCAAAGGACTCAAAAATCAAGAAAAAGACAAGTGACAGAAGTGCAAGGTCCCATACCTCAGTGCTGATGATTGTAAGAATATTTTGCATTAATTTGTAGAGGGAGGAACAGAAAAAAAAGAAAAGGAAAAAATAGATTGAATCTCAACCTACCTTTTTAGTGTGATTTTCCTTGTAGTGAGGTCTACCAGACTGTGACAAGCCTTCCAAGGGAAGTGATGGCAGCTTCATCGATTGGGTAATATAATTGCTGCATTTTGTGCCTTTGGTAAAGCCTGAGAACCTATCTCTGAACTGAGTACAATCCAGGATATGCTTTTCCAGAGAGAGCAGAATGCATCATAAAGTTGCCAGAACGTTTACTTAACTTTTTTCAGATTTAATGCTTCTAAGTTGAACAAGCATGACATATGGTTGTAAGCCAAAGCATCCCTTTTATGTTTTGGACTAGAGCTATTCCCTGAGTATGGGCAAACCAGTAAAACGCTTTCTTTATTTTCACCCCCATAGCTGTTTCATTCTTCCTCTCTCCAGGCCTTCAGTTAATTAGATGTGAGACTCCTAGGTAAATCTTAGCTACACTTGTACTTCCCTCGTCTGGGTTCATGGCACCCAGTGCTCACCATTCAGCTTCTGATTTATACATTCCAGGGAGGACAAGCAAAATAATGCACAATGGTTGCTAATTTTGATCATACAAATATTGCAGTCAACATCTGGCACCCGCCTATTCACATGTGCACACAGGAAAATTAAGTCAGAAACATTAAAAAGTAATCCACAGAGTCATTAGCTGCGATAGAAACAGTGGTGAAAAAAACATATTCACTTGAGAACACTCTTGTTTAGGGCTTGTGAAAGCTTTTATGATTCAAAGCAGGAAAATTCACTGACGAATACACCTGAGGACCCTGCAGCATGCTTCCAGCCCAGAAGTCCTAGCAACTTGCACTGTGAGAAGAGTGCAGAGTTTGCGAGGTGTGTAGCTTGCAAGTGTGAACAGTTCTGCCTGGGTCAGGCTAATGCACCTCTCAAATATGGTTACTAAATTGAACTTTACTCTTCAGTGAATGAATACCCTACATTTCATCTTCAGACATACTGCATACCCTGGCCTAATGTTCTCTGTATTGAGCTCCAAGATTTACCTCAAATTCAGTTGGTTGGTTTTTTCCAGTTAAATCTCCCACATAATCAGTTTAGACTCATCAGGGTTAAGTACTGAACACTCCCAGTATACTGCAAACAACCTGTCTGTTTACTTGCCTGGCTCACCCTGGGATATGTCCCTGTGTAACTATGGGTGGGATCATTTCTACAAACAGTATAGCAAATCAAAAAAGCCTGTTCTGCTCATACTTGTATTTTGATGAAAAATTTTAATTCTTCTTTGCCTGGCAAACTTCTAACATGCTTTGTGTTACTAAAGATAGAACTCAACAGATTTCATGGATCTTGAGTTGGGTGTCCAGTCTGTACTGATTGTCTCAGCTCCTTTGTAGTCAGGGGAAAATGATACATGCATCCAGAGAGCAATTTGTGGTCTTTTGAATGGTCCTTCCTCTCTGTCATTAAAGTGACTCCAAAGAGAACAGAGATTACCTGAAACAAGATCCTTTGGACACCTGGAGTTAAGGGACTTGACTTCCTTCCACCTAGCTGGCTGCCAACACAGTTTGTTCGTACCTGCCCAGTTTTTTGCTTGTTACCAGAACTAGGCTGAGAAAGCTCCTTACGTCTCCCAGATTATTTTGCTTTTTCAGAACAAACCCTTAAATCTTCAACTATTTCTGAACAACAGGAGGACACTTGGTTCCGGTATCATGTTTGGTTCATTGCTCCATGACCACACATGCTGAAGCTTGCTTACTGCACTTGAGCCAGGCAGTCCACTCTGGCCAGGTTTTTGAAGGCGTTCCAGTTCATTTCTGAAGGATGAGAAGGAATTTTTTTTTTTCCCGCTATGTGAATTTTGGATCCTGATGTCTGTCCTCTGACCTCTGGTTAGATTAACCCACAGACAAAAGGCGCTGACCATACTATGTCAAAAGCACAGCTCTTCACAGATGAATTCTAGTTCCACCTTGGGAAAATCACCAAGTCTTTCTTTGTTTTATCATTCATCCTCAGACAGTTTCTTCCTTGCTGCCATCAGAGGTCCAGATTCTGCTTACAGAAATGGAGGTAAGGCAGGACTGTCTATGACCTGAGCAGACTATTTTGACCTTCTCTTTGTTTATACATAAAGTAAATATGAATATGGTCAGAACTGAAGAGGTAAAACGATAGAGAATCAGATATTCTTTCTTTTGGTATCTTTCAATACTTGGGAGAACTTATCATTCATTTTTCTAATTAACACTACAGGATCAGGCTACAATATTGCTGCATCAAAGCTTCTTGACTTACCACTCTTCACTGCATTTCTTTGTCTTTACTCAGAGACCCACACAAAAGCAATAAGTTATTTTCTCTCTGAGAACAGAGGCTCAAGACAATTGATTTAATCACAGCTCCTGGTTCTTACTCTGTTACTCTGGCTCTACACCAGCACTCCTACATTGGTGACTTAAACACAAGCTTTCTACATTCCCAACTTGTTTTGGGTTTTGAGTTAATTTAGCATTCAATGCACAGTTATGACAAAGACAAATACATGACTGTGCTCACTGTCAGCTGTGTCTGGACTATGCTATTAATTTGAAGCAATATATTCTGTGTGCACAAACTATTCTGTTTACCTGTTTTTGTTTATTGTAACATTACCTCTTAACTGAACTCAGCATATTTTTCTCCATATTTTACATCATTGGCATTTCATGTCATTCTACACATCTGTAGGTAAACAAAATTCTGAGCACTAGATGTGCCAGTTTCAGTGGAACTAGAATCTCTGTTAATGTACTTGTTTTGGGTGCCCAGCCTTAGCCGTATAAAACATACCCAGTTAATTGCATGCAGTGTAAATTCCCTCAACACTGATTATCTTGAAAAAAGGCCTTCAGAGTCGGCAATCCCTCATAATGTAAGAGGCAAATATAACATTTTTAAAAGCTCTCCTTTTTTTGCCAATTTCCAGATGCTGGAAACATCCAGATACTGGAGAAACTGTTTCAATAGAGAGAATGAAACTCATCTGGGAGGAATGAGGAGTGATCAGAAGGACACATAAACAAACAAACAAAGTCCAAGAAAGTACTGAAGACTGAGAATGGATACATCTGCAGCATGCAGAAATGGCCTTGTAGCTTACTGACAGTCACATGAGCTGGAAAAGCGGTGAACAAAGATAAATTAAAAATTAAGATTCAGCTAGAATTCACAGCGCTGAAGAGATTGGCTTGCCTCAGATGCACTCACGTATTACAATTCAGATCACCATGGATGAGCAAGTGTTAGCAGAAATAATATTTTATTCTGCTTTAGCATGGTAAAACTCTGTTGGAAGGATCATCCTTCAGCCTGTTTTAGTACAGAGCCTGGCACTGTGGCACGTAGATGTGTGGCAGGTACTCTGAAATTACTGCAATAACAGCAATTACAATAGCAATGGTATGTTAGACTTCATGGATTTTCTCAGTGCTCACCTCTTGCATTGGTGGTAGACTACAGGTCAGTCCTTTCTGCATGATCTATATAAATAAACGCTTTTACCACACACTTTGTCCTGTCCTTGTTGCAGGACAGAAGGGAATAGCTGCTGTCTGCTTTTCTTTCTGCCTACAGCAAAAGTAGCAAGAAATTTTGTACCAGTTTGTTACCCTTATTATGAAGGGGCCCTCTGGATTTTTTTTCACACGCTGAGAGCCTCATCACTTGATTTTAGATATCTGTGAATTTAGGGTCTAATGTAAGTTAATTACCTAAGAAAAGATAGAACTTCATCCTATAAATGAACTATAATTGGGCTTGATCTTGACTTACTTATTGGGTCATTGTCACGGAATCGCACCAAAATGGCTACACGCACACAGATAATGAACTCAAACAAGCTTTAATCTGCAACTAAAATGAAGCAGACAAAACTTCATTCACCAAGACAACATCCCACTGACATTCAACAAATACAGGGTCGATATGCTGGTTGGGAATATTACCAGACATGGCTGAGTTAAGAATTCTTAAGTTTTTGGCCAAACGATCCAAAATGTGCACTCACTCACTCACCAAAAAGGGAGGGCTCTCAATCTCGAGAAGTTACCTTAAGTGGCGTCCCAACTCAAGGGGAGAGTCCCCAGCTGCAGACCCGCTGCTCCGAGGAGGACCGACTCAAATGAGTCCTCCGGCGGGGGCCCATTTATACCCTGGTCGAATCTGATCTGTGGTCAATACATGGTCGTGTCACCCCCTACTGACTGAGGACCCCAACTTTCCCACCTTTGACCCCCACTGTGTGGACCAGACATGAGCTGTGAGGGGGGAGGCAGTCCTGGCACCACCAGGGCCAGAAACTTTAGCACTGTCTTTGTTGGGTTTTTCTCAGGTCTTCAGTAGGGTGGGTGCATCTGCCACAGTCATGCTGCAATACTATAAGGTTCCCAGATCAACCCCAGATCAGGGATGTACAAGAGTCCTAATGCACAAATTGCAACGGAAAATCATTCTTGTAGATGAATTTGTAAATTATAGATAGTTTGTAATTGACATTACTAGCATGTACAGGCTATCCTGTGTTAAACAGATGATTTCTCAACATTATGCTATCAAGTGCATTTATTTGCCAAATATCACAAGTATAGGCAGAATGGAAACTTTAAAACAAGCATGAAAATGACTTGTTGGAGTAGGATTGTGAATAGGTAGTTACTTGTAATGTTGTACTGAGTTAATGAGATTTTGCTATTTGGTCATTCAAGAAAAAAATCTGAGCATAAAAATAACATCTTGCCGTTTCTGAATGGTGACAAGGTTCCTTGGTATTAAGATCCTCCCACTTATTTTTGTAATAATATTTAGTGCTGTTCACCTCTAGATATCAATTTACTTTTTACCTTTGTGCTTTTACAAATCTTGAAACTGGAGATGCCTAGGGGGCCTGCCCATGCACCAAGGTCCTGATGAAACCATGGAAACTGGAGTAATCTGGTCCTCCCATGGTGGGCTGCCTCTTCTGTCCACACTCTGGCTCTGCTGGAGGGGACAGCAGTAGCTGCAGCACTGTCCACCTCCATTCTGCCAGTCTGGTGCAACACTGTGCCCCATCAGTGTCACAGTGATGTAATTTCGATACTATATGGGTATCTTTGCATGACAGTGTGGTATTTTGCCCCTTGATTTCTCTCAGCTGGATTTACTAGATGTACACTAGGCTTTGCACTACTTCCCAAAATTTTGTATCTTATTACCCCTGTAATGAAATTAATGCACTCAATATGATCTTTCACAAAATATTTTGCTCATCGGTTTTTCATTGATTGTGTTAGTTCAGTGATGGTCAGGAGCTTTGTTCTCTCCTTTGCTTTCATTACTCTTACACAATTACCTCTTAACAGTGGGTCTGACAGGAACAGTCCCTAATGGGAGTGTGAAGAGCTGTGTGAGGGTCCTGGTCATGCAGATGTGCATAGCATTCTTCATTGCCGAAGCCACCTGGAGCTGGGAGAGCCAGGGTGACAGTCTGCTCCATCCACCACTTTGAGAGGTTGTGGGGGAACCTGACTTATTAATGTACCAAGTAAGCACAGAGTGTGCACATGTATCAGCGAATTAAATGTGCCCAAGATCTTTTCTTGACCTTGAGACCAACAGACCTGGACTAGCTTGCATCCATAGAGTAACTCTATGCATCTCAGAGCTTCC
Organism: Mesitornis unicolor; assembly: GCF_000695765.1. Classification (NCBI taxonomy): domain Eukaryota; kingdom Metazoa; phylum Chordata; class Aves; order Mesitornithiformes; family Mesitornithidae; genus Mesitornis; species Mesitornis unicolor. Next base: position 68,432 of record NW_010170038.1, read on the forward strand.
AACATCGGACAGCTGTATCCAAGCAGTCCCTTAGAAACAGCCCTTGTGCCATATCCAGAAATAGTGTGGGTGAGGATAAACTGGCATGAATGAAAAGCATATCAGGGACTCTACTAACAGGTCAATTATGCTCCTGTTCTCACAAACATTTTTTCATCACTGTTTAATCCACAGTCATCTGTGGTGAAGGAAGGGAAGGGGAAAGGCATCTGCTAGATTTTCACACTTCCTGTTTTACTGGCGCTTCCTTTATCTCTACCCTGGAAGCAGCAAGCCTTGCGATCTCTTCACAGCAGATATTTCCCTGTGGAAGCTGTTAGGGAGAAGCGTACTCCTACACATAGCTGAGCTACACTGAAAAATGCTGAGGGCCATTTCCATCACCACCTGATCCCTCTTTCAGTCTTCCTAGTTAAGTCATAGCCCGTGTGTCAACCAGTGCTGCCTTAGTCCTCCCTGTGTCTGTGGAGGACCCTGCAAACCCATGTAGGAGACATGTCAGTTCTCAGCAGCAGTGAGCTCTGGTGGTATGAGTCTGTCTCAGCCTAGGAATGGGTTGGAACAACGTTCCCTTTTGGAGGCAGCTGCCTGGCTTTGACTCACAGCAAAACATGTGTGATCCCTGAAAAGTCATGTTGAAGAGAAGAATTATATACAGTCCTTAGTAGTAGCACTATCCCTTTCTATTTACTTCCAGTCTGCAGCGAATGAGACATTCTTTTTAAACCTGTGTCAGTACCACGTTTTTGCCTTCTGTTTTAGCCTGGAAGGCTGCAGTGCTGGTCTTTAATTCCTGAAGGAAATATAAGTAGGAAATATTTAACATCTTGCAATCATAATAGATTTCTTTTTTATTGTTCAGATTCTGTGAAGAAATCTGGACTTGAGGATCCAACTCCCCAAAACACTTGCTGCATAATAGAGGTGAACCATAGTTTCCAGGTTCCAGGAACTAATGTCTGCACAGACTAATTCATTGATTTTCTTCATTGCTCACGAATAAAACCTCTTTTTACCCCTCTCTCCTCAGAGCTTTAAATCAGGCTTCTACATATGAAAAGCTTTTCTGATTCCTGTAATTTGTATCAGATGGGTTCAGTGGGATTGTTTTTTCCTGTCTTTAATTACTTCCTCATCAGCTCATTTCACAATGCTCCGAAAACACAGCAATAGTGTCCTTCAGCATTTTGCTTGATTTTCCTGTGAAAAGAAAAGCTCTGATCTGATTCTGTCCATGTCTGGAAAAGATGGTGGTTTATTTTATTGCTGCAGAATGACAGCATATGAATATACAGATTTATCAAATAGTTTTCACACATGAACAAGCAACTGCAAGTATCAGCACTGACAAAGGAAAGCTGTCAGGGAAAGATCACGTTGTCACAAAACCAAGACAATCTACAGATGAAATTAGATGCTCAGCATACCGGACACACAACTAAGAACTAAATGGTTCTTTCTTTTTAAGAAATCTGAAATCTCTATTTTTTGTATGCTAAAAACCACATGTCATTCAAATATTACATTTATAAAAGATTTCAAATTAATAGATGTTCAGAGTATGTTACAGGTCTAAGCTGTACCAGATGGTTGTAAGTACATCATGTCCATAAGCACCATGATAAATGAACAGCTACAGACCTGATGGAGTCTATAATATTTTTTTTGTTTATTGAAATGTCTATTAATAATTCATTAAACCCTTATATATTAGTTTATATATGAAAGTTCAATAAAAAGCATGAAAAAATGTCTCCTTTCCTACTCACACAATAATTGACCCAGAACATAGCTTGCAATGCTATTTAATAAGTTTTAATATGGAGCAGTGTAGTACATGTTATGAGATGATGTGAAAAGAATATAATATTAAGTATTTGTTTTGCAGAGCTAAAAAGGAAAACACAATATGGTGGTATTCATGGTGATTTTTCATTACTAGGAGCTACACTGTGAGACTGAGGAAAACTGGGAAAAGAGAAGAGATACTTTGCCCTTTATGAGTAATTCTATCACCTACTAGCAGAAATAGCACAGGATCTGGTCACCACATTGTTCCTCACACCTGTACAAGGAACTTAAAAGCAATAAAAAACCTCCTGGAAAACACAAATAGAGATGTGTATTTGGAGGCACTATGCAGTCTCCAGCAGAGTGCTTTCTCTTACATGTTTTGCTATACCATCCAGCGTTAGAGCTATCATAATATTTTGTGCTTGCTAGGCAGCTTTAATTCCAGAAGCTTGAAGCCCTTTACAAACAGAACTACACTTTTACAATAGGGTGGATAATTCATAGTGGCGTTACTATTTCACAGACTGACAAAGCAAACCAGCACCTTGCTCCAAGTCACACAGAAAGCTGAGACAGTAGGGCTGCCCTGGGTGTTTTAAGCAGTGATTCGGAGCAAAGCTTCAGTAGATGCTTCAGCTGCCAAATGTGCTTTGTGACAGTGAAGATGGATAATATGGGTCCCTGCTCGCTGATCATCCCGAGCAGGCTCCTGCCCAGCTGCAGGATGTCATGCCACCTTCTTTTCTCGAATGTGATGCAGATGTCTAAAGAAAGCTATTTCATCTCTCAGCTTCTGTTCATGCTGCATATTATTCCCTTTAATGATGTGTCGGGCACAGTTACATCCTGAGGTCCCCAGGCAACACCTGGTGTGCCACTCACAGCCACACAAAAGAGGAGGAAATGCTGCATGTCTTCAGGTAGACAGATGGTTAACTGCTGTAATTTACATTCACCCCTACACCCAACAGACTACAAATAAGATAATGTAATTTTAAAAAATATGTTTGCATGGTTTAAGAAAAAGCAAATATACAAGAGCTGCCTAATTAGGCAAGAAACTAGGGCTTTGCAGATGTTTTCATCTGTTCTCATGCCATCAGAAAACATTGAACAACCCCATCACAGAAACTAGGAGGTCATTTTTTAGTGTTCTTTATAATTATATAACAGATAGCTCTTCAGAAAACAGCTCTTATTAATGAACCATAAATAGACACCTCCCCGAGGGCATGTTAAAACACTTTGTACTTATTGTGAATAGGACACTGGTCAGATGGGATTTAAAAATTCTCATATGAGCTCATAAAAAAAGCTCATAAAATGCATGCTTATGATTCATTCTTTATTATAGCCATGCTTTTGAAGGATGCATTAAGGTACTTGTAATCTATTAAGTAAACCCATATTTCAGACCTGTGCAAGATCCTATTCTAGATTCTGTGCAATACAATGGGTCTGCAAAATGCAGATGAAAGACAGATGTAAATAATTTGCTTTTTTAAAAGTTTTGTATTTGTCCAGGAATGCTCTTCAATTATTTTTGTCAAACTTCAGGTTAGTGTTATTATTTATTAGATTTTTTTTTTAAAGTATGTTACTGTAGAATACTACAGGCACTGTATCCTTTGTAGTTCCTTAGTTACAGCTGTTATGGATTCTTAGTTCTGCTTTTAGACATGTACATGCTGAAATAGCTGAATGATTGTTTCCATTGTCAAAAGGCCATTAAGCTGCCCAAGTGTTCCTGAAAGCCCTAGATTTCAGCATCACTTCTGATTATGGCCACTAAATATCTCTTGTTTCAAATAGCTATATTAGTTTAGAAATGCTACAGATTCCTTGTAACCCAGGCTCTGTTTTAAATGCCTAAAATTAGTTTTTAAAACTCTATTTTGCCTGGCTATTAGAGACTGGCTAACAAGTCCCATTGAGTTGTAAAGGAACTTTAGGTGTCTGGCATATTTCAAAATCTCAGGCTGCTTTTACCTAAATACTCATTAGATATTTCAGACTAGATAATTGAAATTTACAGCACTGAAAGATATGGTTATCCTTATTTTGGGTTACTGAAGAATATCCAAAGACAACCAAAAATTCTGGCTGACAGTTTTCTCAAACATATAGCTAAAAAATGACATTTGCATCTTTTCCTTAACATCTATTCCAACCTAAATCCTTCTCACAGCTTTCTTTGTCAATCAAATCCAATCCATCTATCAGTCTGAAAGATCAGTGTTATAAGCTATATAGGAGGGTTTTCTGTTGTCTGCTGGAGTTGTTCATACTGAGTAACACTGCTCTACTCTAAGCAGTAGAACAAATTCTCTGCTGATAATATGCACTGAGGGACTAATAAGTCATCTGAGTAAATGCCAACATCTTTAATTCAGATATGTAGTGGCCATAGACTTTTCTCATAATCAATGACGAAATTAGCATCTCTAGGGTTTCTGTGACAGATTTTATCCTGAGTAGATGTCTAGAATGGACCAGCTAATACACACCACAAACTACCATTTCCCTCCTGTCATTTTGACCATGACCTCACTCCCAGGGTCATCCATGCCTCATCCCTGAGAGTGTTCAAGGTCAAGTTGGACAAGGTTTTGGGCAACTTGGTCCAGTGGGTGATGTCCCTGCCCATGGCAGGGGGGTTGCACTGGATGATCTTCGAAGTCCCTTCCAACCCAAACCATTCTATGATTCTATGATTCTATGATTTTGAACAGCTAGAGAGACCAATTCAGCTATAGTTGTTAATAGTAGTTACGTCTACAGGTAAGATCAATACCTCCTGTGCTTCTGATGAATGATGTAGAAAAGCCCAGGGAGCTGCCCTGCAATGAAGTGAAACATTGCAAGAGGGAGCTCAGTTGTCTAAGAAGGAGCTCCTTTGATCTTTTGCCTTTTAATAGATTGCAATGAATATTCAAATAAAAGAAGGCACAAGACTCTATGTATAGCAATGTTATAAATGCATGCAATTGTATGCTGGAATAAGAGGACCATCATCAACACATATTTTTGGGTACTGTTGTAAATTTTGTTGGGAAAAGCTTGTGATCATCACAGACACACTTGACTAAGTAATCTACCTCTTCCTCAATACTGTCACTCTTGATCACAAGATATTTACAGTGAGGACAAAAATGGGTTAACAGAGGAGCTCCTGCATTACGTAGTCTGGGAAATGCAAGTCAGTGCATGCATACAAGTTTCTATGATCGTCTCTTAGAAGTCTCAAACACCCTTGTGTTTAAAAAGCATGACTTAAGCCTACATATTCTGAGGGAACTCTTTGAAGAAACAAATATGTCTCTTCAGTATTTGAGGCTATATTTGGCTCTTTAGTTTATATCTCACAATAATAAAATCTAAGAAAAGTTTTATGTGAAAAATGAATTCATATTCAATCACTTGTGTCCATCAGCTTGTTTTTTTTTTTACAACAATGCAGATTTATTGCAAATCCTTAGGTCTAAATAGTTGTAGCACTTTTTTGTCTTGGAATCAAGGAGACCATGAACTAGGCATTTTGGAAAGCATCTAATATGCTTTCTGGTGCTAAAATATCATAATTGTAACACATGCAACACTGCAAGAGCAGCCAAGTCAGGAAGTTTTAAGGAATTTTTTGGCATGAACCTTTTTACTATATTCATATAAACATTACTTTTCAGTGGCCATAACCTCTTTGCGCACTATGAGAACTTGTTTTGTTTATTTTTAAGCTGACAGGAAACTTAATCAATGAAGTAACAGCCTATGGCAGTGTGATAACATTCCACAGATCGTGAAGACATCTCAAAAACTAGCCTGTACTGTGTTATGACTCCACCAGGATCTTAACTTATTTAGCAATATGATACAAGTAAACATAATGCAAATACGTACATGCAAATTAAACTTTCCTTAGATAATAAACTGGTTAAGTCTTGCCAATATTTATGCTAGAGGGAACGTTTGGGAATATGCTATTCATTGATGTGGATACACAATTTGGTCTCAAACACATAATCTGTATATATTCTAAGTAGGCCTTCCTTGAAAAAATTCTCAGATGTACAGATTTTACTTACTGGTAGTGACTGAAACAAGGGCAGTAAAAAACAATTTCAAAACTGAGTGTGGTTTGCGGGCTTTACTTATTGTGCCTGATGTTGTTTGGTGAAATAATCAAAACTATAATGGAGTGATAGGACAAGGGTAACACTTTCAAACTGAAAGAGGGTAGATTTAGATTAGATATAAAGAAAAAAATTATTCACTATGAGCGTGGTGAGGCACTGGTTTTGAGCAACCTGGTCTAGTGGAAAGTGTCCCAGCCCATCATTGGACTAGATGATCTTTAAGGTCTCTTCCAACCCAAACCATTCTATGATTCTATGTTTCTATGATCTGCTGAGTTGGAACTACAAAAAATTTGTCTTGCATAAGAGTCAATGTGGACTTAAAACAGCCTTAGTGAAAGACAAGAAAATATAAAAGGGATTTTGAATACTCTCAAACTGGATTTTAGTACTAGAAAACAATCCAAATTATTTTTTATTTCTTCACATAATGAACTGAATTATTATTTTAATTACTCTTGGGTTATTATTATAGTGGAAAGTTCTGTTCCATATATACTACCAGAGGGCTGTCTGTCTCAAGACTGAACAAAATTTTCTTGACAAGGAGGGTCTTACTATGATGTTCTGAAATTCAGGTTGGGTCACTTTGTCAAATATTATAATCAAATCCATAAAGAATGCTCAGATCTTTTTACCTCAGCTCTACCCTCAGATATTGCCCTGGATACAAATCCAGGAGTTTCCAAGCCATAAAATGATGCTTGTTTTTCTGCATTTTATCCTGTGTGTCATTGCAATTCCAGAAGTTTCTTTTCCACAGGAGCACCATTCAGCCCAGGACATCTAAGAGAAAACCAAGCCAGCTACTGTCAGGTTCTCTTTTCCCTTAAAGATTTTGATGTGACTTACAGCTTATGAAATCCAGAGACACAACATTCATCACCATCAATCAGATAGAGAAGCAAATGCAGTCATATAGCTGGGAGGTTGCTGCCTGGATCAAATATCTTGCTATTTTTCCAAGTTATCGTGAAGATGCTGAACCCCATTTGTCCTAGCCTGTCTAGAATGGCAACCAGCTCCTCAAATCATGCATATCTGACAGTCACATCAACACAAAGACACTGAGCATGTAAACGGCTGCCTGTCAGCACTGAGTGTGTTTCCTAGTTTCCACAGGCACATTAGACTTCCTTTGGGTGAAGTATAAAGGAGGATGAAAGGTTCTGTGTTAATGGAGTACAAGCTTTACTTCTGATGCTTAAGACTTTCTAGCCACAGCCTCCTTTCAAACCATCACTGCAGGTATTAGCCAGTCAACAGTTTTCATTTGCATTGATCACTTGACACAGTCTATTCTCAGGAGAATTAATCATTAAATTACATCCTAAGAGATACAGGAACAGCAAGCTCTGTGTTAATTTTATGCTATTTTTATTTTTTCGTATCTCCTAGGTGCTGCAAACTGTGCATATGAGAATATTCATGCAGCACTTGATGCTTTCTCATTTTTTTTATTCGGGTAGTGTCAGAGCTGCAAAATGCCAGATGATTGCTGCACAGCCAATTTTGCCTATGAATTTATAAATGTGACCCATCAAAATCGAAGAATATCTCTTTGGTTCATAAAAATGTTGGGCTTATTCTTATTTCCTTTTTCAACAGTTTAAATTGAAAGTAATTCCAGTGAAATTGGCACCTCAAGAAATCAAAATTCACACCCCAAAAGACCATGTGAAGCTATATTAATAATCATTCACTGACAGATTAAAGTGACGTATGTAATGAACGAAATTAAAATAATGTAGAAAATACTGCATATATGCTGGTTTTTCAGGCTCTTTGATAACAGCAAACATTGCTGAAGTGTTACCATCAAAGAAATTGTGAGAATTTCATAAAAGCTAATACACCAGTGTCCCCTTTCCATGAAGATTCAAAAGACACTTCTAAAGTCAGCAGAAAGACTTTCCAAGGCATAATCAACTCCTTGGATCTGTTTTATATATACTACATTGGATTATACAAGTATTGCCCAGACTCTTTCAAGTTCCTAAGTGTTTTATGAACCAAAACACATTTGAGGAATTGGGCTACACTTATGTGTAGATATAGCCATAGCTATAGATAATATAGATATAAACGCAAATGCAGTTTTACTTTTCACTAAAAGCTACAGAAGGGAATCTTCCTTGATGAAGTTGCAGAGGAGTTAAAGGTGGTAGAGAAGCTGTATGGGTGAGAAAAAGAGGATACAGGGAGCATGTGAAGTAGAGTTCTTGGTCCTCTATCATGCTGCTGAGCAACGGTATGGCCATAGTGCAATTTAGAGGGAGAGATTTGCAAGTGCAAAGAGTGGCTAGTCATCCACTGAACTTCTTTTAATAGGAGTAGAGCTCTCTCTCTTGAAAACTGAGATTGCTTTGGTTGAATAACTGTACAAATGGAGGGCATTTGCTTGTGACAAGCACTGTTCAGAAGCATTGAATTTTGCAGTTTACAAACAAATAGCATGGAGCTGTGTAACTCCATGTTATTGGTGCACAAACTTTTCATTGCCTTTAAAAAAGGCAAATAAACAGGCTGATTTTACATCAAGCTGACTAATCTCTTTCTATCAATCTGATCGGGTACTTCAGCCCAATCCCATCACATAGCAGGTTTTCTAATCCTGTAGGATTAGGAAATATCCTAAAGGAGCACATGGCCAAAACAGGAAATCCTATGCTTTACCCATGTCTGAGGGCTTCTGAAGAAAAAAAGGCATAATGGAACAGGTTTATGCAGATGAATTTTTCTGGAAAGTTGAGTCTGGTAACCTGAACAGAGTTTGTCAACTCCTATACAAAGTGTTTCAGCAATAGCTTTGTGGGTACAGTTTTACGGGTGCTTTATATGAATGTGTTTGAAATTATTTGAGATCACTGGATAGAAGGATGAAATATGTAAAAGATACTATAAATGTCAAAATGTAACATTGGCATTCTTGCCTTTTCCTGATTAGTTCAGTGGTAATTTATTATGGTTTTCTTTATAAGCAGACAACACAAAGATCAGAGGGAGAGGAACACAAATTATGCAAAACTTTAAAGCAATGCACTTTCATGCAAAAATTCCATGGCAAATACATTTTAAAATAAGAAACTGAAGATGAGGAAGGTAGTCTAAAACCACACATTTAAAGCTAAGACCAGCCTGCTCACCATCCCTGCTTTGCCAGCTACACTTTTGCTAATTCATGGATTACAACAGTTCTCTGTTCCAAAATTGTGTTTGTACCTTCAAGTTTTGAGCTGTCAGAGCACAGCAGATTATGCTGGGCAAAGGAATAACCTTTCTATTTTTTAATAGACTTTGCTTCTGTTTGATAAGTTCCCAGGAAGCATATGGCTGCAACTTTTGCCCTTCTTAGCTTTCCTTTCTGTGAATAACTCTGCATAATCTTAGCATGCTCAAGCACAGTTTAAAGTGGGTTAGTGGTGGTGTGTAAATCCTAAAGGTATATATGCCAGTTAAAGAATATTGAGTTGTAGCTAGCTTGGCTATTAATTAAAAGTCAATTAAGCATTTCCATAGCATCCAAACGAGGCAAAAGAATAATAATTATGTTCTGAAGTCGGAGGGGAAAGCTACATTAATTGTTTCTGCTGATAGGCCTCTTAAACTTCAGTGAAGAGAGACAATACAAAATTAGCAGAGAAAAAAAGGTGTCCTGAACAATTTGCAAGGCAGGGGGCTATAACTAGCTGGAAGAATGAGTTCCAGGTGAATGTCTTCACAGAATGAATTTTTTTTAAAAAGTGTTAAAATGATTCTTGCAATAGCTACTTTGAAAAAGGTACATTAACTCTTCGGGCATTTTCCAACATGCAATATGGAGAAAATTTAAGTTGGTGTAGCTCCAGTTAGTTAAGAGACATTTTTTCCAGTCTTAGGTTTAAATTTATGCTCACATTTTCTAAGAAAAAGAGCTGTTCAAAAGTGTTGTTTTCCATGTGACAAGCTTTTGTTAAGCCATCTGGAATGACCCAGTGAAGAGTGAGCCAAATAGCCATTACAGTATCATTTCTTCAGGCTTTCTGACCTCAGACATCAGCCTAAGTGAAGTCATTACTTGAACTGAAGAAAAAGTGTCAAACTATCTCAGGGCTAGGCACTTAATTAGCCTAACTGCTATTTTTAATTGTTCAGGGGCCCAGAGATAATACAGATTCTGCCATAATTCTATCCACCACTATTTCTCTTTCACTGAAGAGGGAGGGCTCCAGCCCATTTTTTGTTACTGTACCAGATCACTTCATTTGGGAAGAGAAATAGACTTCAGAGCAAGCCTCAGCATGGATTTACTTGCCTTTAAGTTGGATATCATAGTATAAGTGTTTTAGATGACTGGCATCAATGGGAAACCCAAAGGTCACTGTAATTACAGTAAGAACACCTCAGAAAAATAACCTGCAAACTCCAAGTAGTCAGCAGAAGCAACATACCAAGCAATAGGAACTGCTTCACACAAGAAAGGATCTGAGCTTGATGATTTCTTTAGGGTTACAGGACAGGTATCTCTTCATATAGGGTCCAGTACCCAAAACTCATTCCTGCATCAAGTACTTGCACATTGTATTTGAATGGTTTAATGGCTCCTGCAGGTTTTTAAACATAGCTGTCAGGAGGTAGGACTTACGATGGCTACCTGTGTCTAAACGTGCAGTGATTAGAAAGTTTAGGAAGCAGATTCAAGGGAAGAAATCTAGCAAGTCTAGGTGGATCATGGACAAAGTTTTCTTCAAACCCAGTTCTGGATTTTAGGAACTAAGATCCACCCCAATTGCAGTCTATTCTGGTTGTATAGCTAGCCTTTCACTCTGAGAATAGGAGGCAGACAGAACCCAGTGTCCAATACCACACTAAGAAACTCTTCCACTGAGTGGCCAACAGACAATTTTAGTCCTTATTGGTCTGCATTAACTGTCTTTGTAGACATTGCTAATGTCCCTGCTGAGTCATTTGTGCAGTTACAACAACTGAGCAATTTTGAAGTGAAAGATGAGCCATAGGTTCCCTTGGAACTGAATGACACCTAAGGAACCACTCAGAGTGCCTGGGACACAGCTGGTAATATCCGAATGACAGCAGGTTTGGCCATTACTGGTGTCAGTTCCAATTGACAGTGACAGAGATGAAAAGATACATAAAAGCTGCTCAGTCCCTCATTGAAAGGAGTCCCGTGGCTGTGCTTTACATAAGCTACCACTAAAACCAGCCTTTATTGGGAAACTAACTGCCAGTCTTAACACAGAGAACCAGACAAGGAGCTTCTCAAAAAGGTTCTCAGCAGGATGGAGGAATTTCCACCAGTGCTCCCTGTGCTGTTTTATAGCCAGCAAGATGCTCTTGTCTTGAAGTTGCTTCCAGTCAAGCAACTTTGGCTGATCTATAACTCACTTACAAATAAGAATAAAAGGTACAAAGGAGCGTTTGTTTGTTCTTTGAGAAGAGGAGGCAACGCTATGCTGTTTCCCTGGGAAGGAAGGGAAAGTGCTATTGTCCCTCTGCAACACAAAAGCTTCAGGACACGCACCTTCTCAGGTTGGATGACCTGCAGCCTTTGGATGTCTCCTGTGCCTACTGATCTAAAGGGAAATTCAGTCTGGTACTTTGATTCAGGTTTACCAGCAGGATAGGTAAGTTGAGAAGGAAAACATAAACAGAACACATCAAAACAAAATTCATTTTGGATATATTTTAGTAACAAAGATAGTCACTTTGGGAGAGTCTGTCACTTCTCAGTTAGTATCTCCTGTATCCATTTAACAAACTTGTTAATTTCTGCACTAACAGCAGGAAGCTATGTATAAGGGCAGTAGATTTACATGGAGTACCAAAGGAGCTTCAGATGGTTCTTCGCCCTGTCTTACGGCACGAGGCAGCTTGTATTTACAGAGTGAGAAATTCAAAGCTGGTAAAAAAAGGCTACATTTGTTTCCTATAAAATTTGTATACATATTATGGAATTTATTGCTGTAAGGAGTTTCTCAAACCAAGAATCAGACACTTATGAAGACCACCGGGTTATGAGAACATTTAGTGGCACACATGTATTTCCACACTTCAGAGGCCTCATCCTTTATGCTATGTGTCTTCTATCCTTCTGCTAAAGATTTTTTAGACATCTCTCTGGAACACATGCTACTTTCAGTCCATTGCCAGTACTGAACATACTAAACATGCAAGTGTTGACTTGGAAATGTGGATTTGAAACTTCCTCGCAGTTCCTCAGGTTATAGGCATCAAAATAAAAAGCTCCCCTTTGTCCAACCTGCCCTTACCTCACATTGGCTTCAAAGTTTCTTCTTTCAGAATTTAGGCTGTCTCTTTCAGTTTCTGATACATACATAATTTATTGTAAAGGGAGTTTTACAGACGGTTTCAGCAGAAACAAACAAGGCACATACTAGCCTGAAATTACAGTCAAAAATTAAGAAGATTGAAGAAAAGACAAAAGGCCTACATTCACAACATCAGTGCCAATTAGAGCTTCTACAACATGAACTATATTTCTGTGACTCTCAGGGAAAACAAAATTAACAGATTATAAGTATCAAGTCAGTGCACAGATCAGGACAGGGTACAAGTTCCCAGTTAATATTTGTTCACAGCCAGATATTTTGTGGTGTAAAAATATTCTATTACAGTGTTAAATGTATTCTGTAAGCACTTGTTTGTCACTTTGGGTCAGAGTTGCTTCTCCGTAAAGAAATAAAATCTCTGCCATTCCCCTTCTAACGTATTGCAGAGGCAAATCAAGTACTCTAAGTGCATCAAGGAAAACTCTCGTTGAAGTCAAGTTTTGCCTGTTTTAAGCAGTTCTGAACTGAAACTCTGACAGTACTTCAGAAGGACCTTGGAAGGGATCTTGATATATCAAAGTCTGCATACAAATAAATGTGCAGAACAACAGCACAGAGCAAATACACATGAATAACAGAGGCTTCATAAACTACAGTCAAACAGATTGATGATGAAATTTTGTATTCTTTGGTTCCTTTACCTATTATCCGGTTTATGGGACAAAGAAGTGCCTGACTACTAAGCATGCCATTTATGACTCATAGGTACTTTGCACAAATATATAATTCATGGAAAAATGTGCTACTGAAAGAATGGCATTGATCAGAATACTCCATTTGAACCTGAAAAATGCATACAGAAATCTGTCACCAAGTAAGGCTGACCATAATTGTCTACTTACCTTGTTTGCCTCTCATTTCCCTTTTTTTAGCTTACTTCTCCACACATGAGAAATTAAAATTAACTCCACTGGAGTTAATGTCAGTATCACTTAGTAAATGGAACTATTATGATTCCAGGCACTGATATCTGTTAGTTTTTTTCTAATGTGAAATATTTTGTGCATGAGGCCTGGGGAACATTTAGTTTAAACAGGTTCAGATCTTTAAAAAGCACATGACAGAACTCTGAATTTCTTTCCAAGTCCCTGTAGACTAGGACTCAAGAAAACAGGGGAAGTGGATGAGAGAGGAGAGAAACTGCTTTTATTTGTTCTTTTTCCAGGCATATGAAAGATAGAAACAGAGTATTTGAGGCTGATTGACATGTTTATTCAGACACAGGAAGCTAGGAAACAAACCAAACGTATTTTAGTTTCAGATCTTTTTCATTTTTTAGACTCAACTTTAAAAAAGGAGGAAACACTGATAAAACAAAGGTACCCTGTGGTTACTTTCCATATTTCAAAACAAGAAACATTTTGTGAGAGTTCTGTCTTCATGAAGAATTTACCCTTTTGCATCCATACATTGTAAATTAGGGAGTGGAAGAACCACGATTAAAAAGTGTCTGCACAGGAAAAGTCTCCCACCTTGACATTTTTTCTAGCATCATGAGCAATGTTCACAGACTCACATCATAGAAAAGTTACAAATGCAGAAGTTTTAGAACACAATAGTGTGTCTGTGGCATCAAACTAACCTAAGGAACAGCCACAAAAAATTACCAAGATCAAGAGTTCAGTAAGATTTTTTTTAATGTGAGGTAGAATGAATTAAAAAAAAAATCCCTCAGTTGCACTAGGGTAGCGTAAAATTAATGAGGGGACATGAACTTCCATGCTTCAAATATAAAATACAAACTATCTCAGGTTAGAAAAGACATTCCTCTGTGCAGCAACTATCCTATTATTTTTATTACATGCTTGTGGCTTCCTGTGAAGTATCTGTGTCTGGCCACTGGCAACTAAAGAAAGAAATTATTTACCATCGTATCCCTTGGCACACCACATAACATCCCCTCTGAAAGTGTCCTGTCCTCTGTTGTTTCCACAAAACCCCTGAGGTGGGAGAGGATGAGGCTCGTCCTATAAACCAAGACATGCTGCAGTTGGAAGTGTTACTTTACAATACCTGCACATGTCCGGGACACCCAGAGTAATAAAAATAAAAATCTTTTCAACCTTTCCAGAAATACTATGACTCATTTCAACATTCATTAAAGTAGGCATCACTGTTAATCTGGCCACAGGCTGCCTTCCCCTCCTGGCTGTATTGCAGGCACGGGGGGCTTGAGAATAAGAATTTGTGCACACAGAAAGGTTCTGTGACCTGGTTTGTTGAAGTTCAATGTGAGCTTTTATGAAAGAAATAGGAGCCATTTTGCTGTTACTTCCCTTAATTCCACCCCACTGCATTGCAGAAACCCTCAGGCACAGCAAGGATGACACCTAGAACTTTCCCCTGCAGACTGCAGAGGCCTCAGCTGCTGAAGAGGCTGCTAGCAGTACTCTGAGGTGTGGTTTCAGCAGCCCGGTATGAACTGTAAAGCTGCTTTCAAGCTTCCACACCCAGCTGAACACACTGTCTAAGTGCTTAATTGAAACTTTTGCCAGCCATCAGATATACACTGGTTTCTGATCCTCATCTCTTTGCCTGCTGGTCTTTACAGAAAAGAAAATCAGGCACTCGGTAGATGTAGCATGCTCTCACTAAGGTGAGAAATAGAAAAACAAGTCTTCAGCATGCTGCAGGGTATACATGTATTTAAACACAGCCTGCATCACAAAGTGCATGGGAGGGGTGAGAAACATGCTTCCTAGTAGGTCTCACACACTTCTGTTGATGGTGGAGGATTGGTATATTTACTGTATCTGTGCTCCATTTCCCATGTGGAGTGAGAAATGGAGCCTTTCCCATGAAGTTGACTGTCTTATTTTAATTTCTTCCACATTCTCATTCCAATCTCCTCCCTTGACAAGTCTGTACTAGGTTTCACTTCTCATACTGCCCATCGCCAGCAGCATGGCCTTTGCATGGCCAATTCCAGCTACTGCTAACTCACTTCATGGTTTCTCCATTCCCACTGGCGCTCAACAATCTTCAAATGCCCTCGGTCTTTCCTGCCTGTTCTTTTCCCAGAAGAGACATTTTTTACACACTGAAAATGGTGCCAATGTTTTCTCTTTGCTCCCAGGTCTTTGTGTCACTACTGACTTTTCCCCCAGTGAAAACTTAGTGCTGTGGGGCTTCTTTGATCATGTGTCAGTACCCCAGTGATACCCACTCTGATGCATCATTTTCATATTCATTGAGTAAACAGAAAGTCATCCCAATCCCTTCTCCAGACCAGTTTTGAACATTTCCATGGATGGAGTTTTCACAGCCTTTGTGGGCTTTGTCACAGTCAGACTGATTTTTTTTTTCCTTGTGCCCAGTGGGAATTTTCTTTATTATGACTTGCAGTTGTTGGTCTTTGTATTTTCAGCATGTGCCACTGAGAAGAGTCTGGCTCCATCTTTTCTATAATTCTCTTCAGGTAGATGAAGAAACCAATCATATTCCCTCCCTAGTCTTTTCTCCAGGCTGACCAAGCCCAGTTCCCTCTTTTCATGCATCTTGTGGTTCAGGTTCCTGAACATTTAACATGGTCCCAAAACTGGACATACGTGTCATACGTCAAAAAGATACCTAATAATTATTTTCTCTTGACCTTAGTTGTTGCTAAAGGAGCCAAGTATAGGCCTGACATTCATCACTGAAAGAATCTATGCAAATTATTCTTCCCAGGTAGCCTGTTCCCATTTCCACCTCCTGGCAAAGCTTTCACCTGATCTTCCTTTTTGCATTTGAACTCCACCAGAAATCCCTGTTCAGCCAAGCTGACCTCCTGAGTGCCTGCTGATCAGAAGAGAGGAAAGAGGCTTTAGGAAGAGAGGCTATCTTCAGACTCTTCTGCTGACAGCATGGAATTGTCACATCCATACTGCTTATTCCTGGGTTTTGGGTCTCCTCTGGGCCTCCTGTGGCTATACAGCAGAATTATTGTTTTGCATTTAAGCTTACTTTGGTTTTTTCCACCCCCAGTTCAAATCATCGAAATAACCTGAGGACTATTAATAACAGCAGGGGAATTTGCTTTAAATTGAGAGTATATATAGTATTCACAGGGTGAAGGTATTCCTCCTGGGATTTGAGAGAGCAGAGTCTTTGGGGACACTCTTGGAAGAGAGGAAGACCTGGTACAGACCCATTCCTACCACCTTATGGAGACAGTCCTACTGCCTACTGAACCTCCTAGGCTATTACTTTGGAAAAAGCTAAATGGAGCCGTTCAGAACAGAGCCAGCAGAATTTACAATAAATCAGTGTGAATGATCAAAGCTCTAGGTCTCAAATTCACTTTCTGAGACTTTTATTTAGCAGAAAAAATACAGAAGAGAGAGTTCCTTGGGTTGCACTGGCATATAGCAGCACCCTGGCACAAAGCAGAAAGAAATGGTAATAATAATAAGGTCCAGCTTTGCTACTGAAGTGTATTTAGGGGTGATAACAGCTTCATCATCTAGAGAAAAAAAAGTGGATGAAGGATGTTCCAAGTTGTCTGGAATGCACTGAGAGTACAGCTGCTAAAAGGCATCAAGTCACTGGGGAGCATGTGGGAACTGAACATTTTGTTAAGGCATGTAATTCTGCTACCACTGAAGCAATTTCCACAGGAATAAAATAGACATCCCTAGCATAAATGCTGTGTCTGATGAATGTGAAGTCTTTTCTCCAGAAGAACAGGACTAATTCC
The DNA here is from genome assembly GCF_000695765.1 of Mesitornis unicolor. Taxonomy (NCBI): domain Eukaryota; kingdom Metazoa; phylum Chordata; class Aves; order Mesitornithiformes; family Mesitornithidae; genus Mesitornis; species Mesitornis unicolor. The sequence continues at coordinate 85,387 of NW_010170038.1, forward strand.
AGGGAATGGGTGAAGTTCTAAACATAAGACAGCTGATGGATTTTTTCCTGAGTCATAGCAACTGCTTATCTTTGATGAATCAGGAAATTTTGTACAGAATGGTTAGAATTAGGCTTTCCTTTAATTTTGCTTTAGCTTTGACAAATTCTTCTTGTAGGATGTTTCTAGTCATGCTTATCTTGTTAAGTACATTTTTCCCATGAGTCATATTTCCCATAATAATATTGGGAATGTATCCCATAAATAATATTTCATTCGTTATTACTGTATCTTTTCCAGTAAATAAAGTCCCAGAAAGTATGGATATGCAGAAATTAATAAAGAAAATAAATCAAAAATTAACTGTAAAGCTCATACATAAATACAAATTATTATGAAATATTTAATGTTATTACGCATTTGAAGCATACTAATATTTCCTGACTAGCTGCAACCAGCTGAAACTATCTGTGTTCTTTCATCTCATGAGTAACGGTCCATAATAGGTCCTGGAAATACATTTTTCCAGTCATGATACTTCAGTCAATCCTAATTCACAGCAGTGGACTTTATCAAATTTACTGCTGACTTTACAGGAGAGAAGTGTAATTTTTTCATTTTCTATGGTTTTAATTCCATCTCTTCTTTAGAATTTTCATTTAGAAAAGTAAGTAAAGTGACTCATCAATTCACTTAGGAAGTCCAAATTAGACACATCAATACAGAAATACGAATATGGTGATTAACATATGTAGCAAGGCATAACTGAACAGCTTTTGCCTTTACATGCACACAGATACAGTGAATTTCAGTGATAGCCGTAAGGAAAAAAACTTCTATTTTCACTTCTTGTTTTGGTGGATAGCCACATGTATTGTTCCTTAATGTTCACATAGATCTTGAACCCATCAATATTTAATTTCTTAGTTAATATATATTGATTTCTGGCCGCAGAGATCAACTTCTGCTCCTTACTTGACATCTGGATTCAAATGAGAGTTCCCAAAAAAGGAAGGATCAAGCAAAAAAAAAATAGATACAAAATCATCGTGATGTAAAATTAAACTGGAAAAACAGTTCACAGTAGATCCCTGGAGAAAGAGATGCTTGCATAAATCTTATGAAAAGAAACAGGGAATGCACTAAGATAGTCTAAGGTGCCGTACAGAAGAAAGCAGAAGACATCACACTATGTTTTTAAATTTCAGAATTTTAGGAACGTGGAATATTCACTTTCTGGAAGAATTAGTTAAGATGATGACATTAATAACAACTGAGCTGAAGTGGGAAGGATCTGGTTATAATTCATCTCCTGTATCTATGCATCCATCGTAGACATTTAAGCGATGAAACACTGTTTTATGGTGAAAACTTTCTCTCAATTAATCATAAAAGGAAAATAGCTTGAAAGTAGTTGCCTGTGGTTAGCTGGAATTATTCCCAATCTATGGTTACCCAAGCAGTAAATATTAACAAAAATAATCAATGTAAGAAAGCAATGGAACCCAAGCTTTCCTTTCCAGTGGTTTTGATTGCATTAAAAACATGTACGTGCTATGTGTCTTACAAGTGTATGCACATATACTCACTGTTTATCTTCAAATTGCTTTGAAATGCTAGTGACTGCCTAGTTGCCCTATCTTCAAATGAACCCAAGTCTTTAATGACAAAAAAAAAATATACTCTTTTCATTCTCCCGTTCCTAATTTCCAGCCTGGATGGTAGGCTGTGAATGGCAGTCAAATCACCATCAGATTCTGAAAAGCATTGCAAGCCTAGTGAGGCCTTCTATGGGCAGTGTATTGCAAAAATATAGGCAAAAAGATTCTACCGTGCTATTGGTTCTCCAGCTGCAGACAAAGTGTAAGCATTGTATATGTTTTTGCTCCCTCTTAAATGCTTAGAAGAAGAAAAAGCTACCCTCTCATTTGTGAGTGATGGATGAGACTAGTACTGAATGCTGAATATTGATTATTACATAGAAGCCTTAGGGTTTCACATGGTTCCAAGAAGCAGAGCTTTAATTCCCGTAACTATGCTCTGCTCCATTTTGCTTGTGCAGTCCAGAACAGGCCTTTTTGGAAATGCTGCTGTTCAGTCCAGACAGCATCACAAGAACTAAATTGCAGTTGAGTTTTCTGGTTTGTATTTATGACTATGCCATTGAGTGTCTCATGAATCACCATTTCCTGAATTACTCTCTCCAGCCATAGATAAATAAGAAAGTAGAGCCCAGAAGAAAATTTTCAGCAGAGAGAAACTAGTAAGAGGCTGAATGCAAGGTCAATTCAGATGAATCAAAGCAATAAGAATCCCCCAAATCAACCTGGCTATTCACAGATGGGTTGCTGGGTTGACATAATGCAACTATAGTCAACTAAAACACTGACCTGCATTTAAAAGTATACTTCAAATGAAGGTGCAGATTTATTTTCCAGGGAAAACTTAGAACTATGAATCCCATGTCCTGCACCTTTCAACAAGGCGCTTTAGAAGCAAGATCTCAAGACTCATTCTTTGCCTTAGTATTTCCTGGAATTATTTTAGATTGTTCCATATTCAAGATGTTTTTACTGAGTTCTAAAATATGGTTTGGAATTCCATTCCAGAGGCTACCACACATAAAGTTTATCAGTCTTTACTGGCTGTCATGTAGTCATTTCGCTGAGATACAACTGAGGAAAACAAACTTCATACCAAATATAGCTCAGCATTTTCCATGGAAAGGCAATGGTGAAAAGGCATGCCAAGATTTTTATTAATATAATAAAAGTTTAAATAACAATGGCAGGCATGTCTTCTGTAGGGACAGGTCATGAAATTTAATTAATAGTCACATGCTTTGAGATTCTTTGATACCAAGTCCTGTGTAACTGCATGTTAGAATAATTTCTTTACAAAACATAATCAGTGAAATTCATTCCTGACCTAATTTTTGTAGGGTTATTCAGGGAATAAATTCTGCTGAATGTAAAACTGAATAATTATTTCATTGGCAAATACCAAGAAGATAAATAAACTTTCACTTGCAAGCTTCAAACAATACTCCAGTTTAAGTACTCCTGAAAAAATCTGTACAAGAACAATCACCCATAATTTTTACATGTTATTCTTAGATTTTCTGTCTTAAAATACATGATAAATAAGTAGGAATTGTCTTTTAATGATTTCTTTTTCCATTTGGTAGCAACCTTTCCATAGTGTTCAAACAGCTTAGAAGGAATGTAGCACATGGATACTTGTAAAGTACACTGGATTTCACTGAATAATCTTCAAACCTGCTCCTATTTAAATTATTTCTTATTGTCTTAAATAGATGTTCTAAACGTATCCTATGTATTGTTAAATTGAGGAGAGGAGGTATAGATTGGATAAGAACTAGTGCATGAGTTCCAAACTTTCTTTTGAACAGTTTACTTGGAATTTTATTGAATTTCCTGTAAAATCTATTTACCATGAAAGACAATCTTTTATCTGATCATCATAAGCAAGAATATCTTTATTGCTTCTATTAAAGTGAATATTTAAAGACATTCTGAGAGAATAAAAATACACAAGAACTATGAGCACAGGGAATAAAAGTCAGTAATGATTGCACTGAGCCTGGTTTGAGAATATAAGGAATTACAGGATCTTGAGTTACTGATGTCTCTTTAGTACAAGCAGTAGCTACCTTCCTGCTTTTCCTCATTTTACCTTCCTTCCAACTCCACAAGTACCAATTGCTCTCTCATTCAGATACTACTTATCTAATGTATCTCTCAGTAAACTCTAAGCATTAGTTTTTAAATTCCCTATTTCTATTGCAAATCTGGAAGGGGACTTGTCCAAAGTCTGTCACATTCTTCCAGCTATACCAGATTGTCTAATAAAAATATTACCTCCACCTACAAATATTGTTCTAATATTCTCCTATATGTAGTGATGCAGATTTATGCACTTAAGAACATCCTTATTTTTGGCAAACACAACTTCACAACTCTATGTATCACTTTAACTTAATAAAGTAATCATGGAAAAAAGAAATCTACCAGGAACCTTTAAAATACGCCTTCAGACATACACTTTGCTGGATCAAACACTGGCTGGATGACTGGGCCCAGAAAGTGGTGATGAATAGAGTTAAATCCAGTTGGTGGCCAGTCACAAGTGGTTTTCCACAGGGCTCAGTATTAGAGCCAGTCCTGTTTAACATTTTTGTTAATGATCTTGATGAGGAGATTGAGTGTACCCTCAGCAAATTTGCAGACAACACTAAGTGGGAGTGTTGATCTGATTGAGGGTAGGAAGGCTCATCAGAAGGACCTGGACAGACTGGATCAACGGGCTGATGCCAATTGTATGAGGCCAAGTGCCAGGTCCTGTACTTGGGTCATGACAACCCCATGCATCGCTGCAGGGCTGGGGAAGAGTGACTGGAAAACTGCCCAGCAGAGAAGGACCTGGGGGTGTTGATCAACAGTCAACTGAACATGAGACAGCAGCGTGCCCAGGTGGCCAAGAAGGCCAACAGCTTCCTAGCCTGCATCAGGAAAAGTATAGGCAGCAGGACTAGAGAAGTGATTATCCCAGTGTACTCAGCACTGGTGAGGCTGCACCTTGAGTGCTGTGTTCAGTTTTGAGCACTATGGTATAAGAAAGACATTGAGGTGCTGGAAAGGGTCCAGAGAAGGGCAACAAAGCTGATGAAGAGTCTTTAGAATACATTTTATGAGGAGTGGCTGAGGGAAATGGGTTGTTTAGTCTGGAGAAAAGCAGGCTGAGGGGAGATCTTATCACTCTCTGTAACTACCTGAAAGGAGGTTGTAGAGAGGAGTGTGGGTCTCTTCTCCTAAGTTACAACCAACAGGACAAGAGGAAATGGTGTCAAGTTACACCAGGAGATTTTTTTAGGTTAAACATTAGGAAAAACTTCTACACTGAAAGGGTTATCAAAGACTGGAACAGGCTGCCCAGGGAAGTGGTGGAATCACCATCCTTGGATACATTTAAAAGCAGTCTAGATATGGTGCTCAGGGACATGGTTTAGAAATGGGCGTGGTAGAGTTAGAAAATGGTTGGACTTGATGATCTTAAAGGTCTTTTCTGACCATAACAATTCTATGAATAAAGTTAAGCATCATGTTATATTGAAATAAGAAACAAGGCTTAACTGTGTAAATTCCTTATTGAACAGGAACCTTGAGATTCTTTCCTGCATAGCACAGAGTAAGGGAAGCAAGTTACATTATTTTTTATTCCTGTAATTAATCATTTGTAAGAGTCACTTCTATGTAAAAGATTTTCATTAATTGAATCTTAACTGTTGCCCAACACTGGTGAATAATTATTGACTTAATTTCATACTATACTTAATTCATCAATTCATTGATTTGACTTCAGTGATCTTATTCTGAAGGACTATATTATTCAAATATAGTTACTTAACTACAGTGACAAAATTTTAACCTAATTCTCATAGAATTTGATTTTTTTATTATTTAGCTATTAAACTCAATAAAAAAGAAAAGAGTTTTTGCAGGGTTTTTTATTCCAAATTGTAATAATGGTGACCTAAGCAAGAAAACAGAACATGAAGCTATGCAATAATTTTTCACTCTGCTTTGTTTTGTTTCAAAGCCTCCATACTCACATGCCAAAAGTGGAAAGTTATATACTCAGATAAAGAAAATACATCTAACTAATCAAGAATTAATATCAAATCATGTTGTTTACTACTTGAGTTTAAAAAAAGCCCTAGAACATGCAAATATCCGTGATTGGATTCATCACAACTAATTTCTTTTGATTAAGAGTGAGATGTCGAATAGGAGTTATCATCTAACCTGTATCAGGAGAGAGAAACAGGAACATTTCCATAGCATTTTATTCTGTGATATGAAAGCTGTGTAAGAGAGGCAAAGGTCTTTGTTCTAGCATGAAGGTGTCCTTGTCTCCGTTAGCTATCAAGGGAGGTCACATAATGAGTTCAGACTAGACATTTAACTTTTCTACAGAAGTTGGACAAGGTGAAGTCTATGCCTAATATACATAATTCCCTAAGATTTCTAAGCTTTGTACACTTATGGAAGCTGGTTTGAATTCTTAGAAAAACAGGCTTTCTCATCAGTTTTCAGTATTTCTAGTTTCAATCTCAGATAAAAATCTTCTTAAATAACGAAAATAAAAGCCTATTTCTATTCAATTACATATTACAAGAAAAATTCAGGGCACTTTAAAAGCAGTCACCAAGCAGCATGAAGAATTTTAAGACACCAGCACAGCGGGAACTACAAGACCTGACTACAAAAAGAGAAACCTGATCCTTGAGCTAAGCTTCTGATGAAGATGCCTGTTGCATACATACAGTGCAAACACTTTCCACTGGACTTTTCCACATTGTACAAAAGCCTGGGACTATCAATAAATGGAACAAAGGTGGTCTGGGCCACAGTAAACAGAAGAACGCCCCAAGGTTTCATTGGTATCAGGAACCCACCGAATTGCTGCATGCCCTGCCCAAGACTGGAGTTTCATTGATTCCATATAATGAGTTTTGAAATGAGCTGCAAATTGTTCATCTGGAACCAGCAGAAACTGTGAAACGGAATAAAATGTTACCTGGATTTTTCTTTAAGCTTTGGATTAAGGCAAAGGTTCAGGAAGTTTCATCTGGGCTGCTTTACCTGCGAGCAAATGAAAACTGATTACTAGCCAAATTGTCCTTGGTATTCTATGAATAACTCCTATTCAGAGGCAGTTTTCTAAAAAAAAAATAACTTACATTATTTCTTTCCTGGTGAGAAAATATCTCCTTAACCAAAAGTCCTGAGCAAAGCTTTTGCTATGTGCAAATATTAACATGATTTTACAGTGGTTTGTGAAGGATTAGTGTCACCTATTGAAGTCACAGGGGGGAAAAGATCAAGTGCAAAATGGTTGAAATCACTGAAACTTCTGTAATACATAAAGAGCAAACAAAGCTATGGTATATGCTACTTACAAGGAATATTAACTGTGTTCTTGTGTTGGCAGAAATATAACTAATACATTAACGTACAAGGTAGACTACAAATTCATGGTAACTGCAATTACAGTCAGGAGCAACAACACAACACTATTTCTTTATATGACAGTTTATGCTAATATACACTTTGCATTTAAATGCTATTGTTGCTTGCCTGCCTGTTCTTCCCTCCCTGTCAAGATGCATGTAACTTTTCCTGACAAGCAGCAGTGATGATAAAGGCAATGGCCCACAGCAAGCTTTCTTAAAAAGGTCTTCCAATCATTGAACTGAAATGCTTAGACCAACTCAGACCACGATCTCTCCTCATTTACCAATTCCAATCAATTTATTTCCTGCAAGCATGTAGCAGAGACCAGCTGCAATCTTCATCTTCATCTAGAGGTCATGAATAGTTTCTTCTGGATTGTATTTATCTATCACTGATCCATTCATCTGGACAGCAGAAGTCCTGACTTCATCCCAAGCCATCTTTGCACTGGTAGGACTTTTTCAAGACATCTCACCTGCTCTGGGCAAATTTGCTAAACCAGCCCCACAACCACGACATGTATCCAAGCCAGTGCCTTAAATGAAGTGGAATAGCCTCCCATTCAGGCTGTCCCCACTGACATTGCAGCACTTGCATTGGCACTTGTGAGGGCATAACAGAAGTAACCATTTGGGCAGCTCGAGGCCACTGAACTGCTGTTTCTCTCAGCATGAGATGCTTATCATGGGACACGGAAGGAGGGATGGAGACTCCAGTATACCTTCCCCATCCCAAATACACTTTGCCTTGTCCACCCAGCTACCAGCTATGCTGTCATGCCCTGTGCCAGGGCTTGCCTTGCTACACAGAGACCCTGACCTGCACTTGTCTGACATAGATATCACAGGTGGTCTTTACAGGGCTGCAGGGCAAGTCAGAGGCAGCTGGTTCTGTTTGTATATTTACAGGGGAGAAAAGCCAAACTAGGAAAGGACTTTGGTACACTGCAGCCAAGTGACTATAAAGTACTGCTCTAAAAAGCCACAGGGTCACCTTTACTGACATTTGGATAACGATTTTATAGAAGTCACAGGACCGGTAGATGAGCTTGTTGTGCCTGTGGTCACAGGGGAGGGAGGGATTTATGTGCTGGTCCAGAATTGTTGTAACTCTTTCATATTCATAAATGTTCATTTATTAGCCTGTTGGATAAAAGAGGCTATTTGGGATTTCTTTTCTCACTGACGGTAGTTTCAGGTGTCTTCCTTGACTCTGTCAGCACACCTTGATGAAATTTAACACTCCATCTACTTGACAGTACTCTACAGGTGCTACATCCAAGACAGTCTGTCTTCTTGCTTTGTTAGACCTTAGCATAACTTAGTTTCTCAGCCATACTTCCTTTAAGCACAATGTGAGAACTAACATGTATCATCCTCTCAAGTGAAGAACCAGCACACAAGCATGCTTGAATCTGAAGAATTTGGACAGAGAGGCTTTGCTAATGATGTGTGTTGTGAACCTGGTGCTTGTGTTATAGATATCCATGTATGTGTATGTGTGTGCTCAGTCTGAGAAGCAGCACAGACTCTGGTTGTTAAGCCCTGTGCGGCCTGAACAAGCAAGGATGCAGCCTTGAGCAAACCTGAAAGGAATGAGTCCAGGAAGGAGGAGGACATGCTCTGATACCATGCATCTTCTGGTAAAATTGTTTTGGGCAAGCAACTCTACATCAAAGAAACATCTGTCTCCACGACTGGTTTTTTTACCTCAGTGGCACAACATATGGGACAGGTTTTGACCAGGTGGCAGAAAACATAGGGATCATGACAAAAATACTACTTGTGTGAAAACATGTGGTGTAGATGAATATTTGCATCTCCTTATTAAATTACAGTGTCATATAGACATCACATCCTTTAGGCACTGTCTACGCTTCAATACCCAGCAACCAGACATACCTGTTCAGTGACTATCATAAGGACTGGAAACATCCCTACCTTTTCCTCATTGTAGCCCTACAGGGAGATGCAAACATGAAGAATGCCACAAGCTTCATGCTGATGTGCTAAGTATTTAACATAATCAGTCACTGAAGCC